>NC_085137.1:32207278-32257278 GCF_035046485.1 Aedes albopictus
TTCACATTGTTCGCATATTTAATAATCGTGATTCAAGCGTCTGCGCCACACTTCAATTCCTTGTTTCCCACCGAGAATTATCCGCAGCACTTTGCACTCGATAACTCCGAAAGCTTTATGGTCTACCTCCTTTAACGTTCACGCCTCGTGATCGTAGAGGGGAACCGGAAGAATCTGCGTCTTATGTAAAGCGAAGTTCGTGGGCGTTTGCAAGTTACGGGTCCTAAGCTGGTTACGCAATCCGTAAAAGACCCTATTCGCAGTTGCAATACGCTTTTTTCACTTCACGGGTAACATCATTGTCAATGTCACAAATGTTCCAAGATAAGCAAATTCTTCAACAACTTCAAACACATGCCCATCAATCACTACCTCAGCACTAACACCAGTAGGCCTGCCTCTGTCTCTACCTGCTATCATGTACTTCGTCTTGATAGAGTTAATCGTCCATCCTATCTTCGGTGTCTTTCTTGAGAGGAGGATAAGCTTCCTGCACTGCCCTACGATCGATGCGCATGAGATCAATACTCTCCGTGCAGTTGAAACCCGGAATTTTCGACTAGCGAAGTTGGATTTTTCTGCTTGTTGGATACCTCTGCTCCAACCATTACGAGTTTATGCGGATGTTGGTTGTGAGCGATAGCGTTGAAGTCATCTGCATAGAGGCTTCCACGTCATATAGGGTAATTTTCCAATTGTTGCATGGCTAAAAACTCGCCTATTGTTGCACACTCCATGTTATTCTTATGAGGTGTGCAACAATTGGCGAATTTTTAGCGGTGCAACAATTGGAATATTACCCTATCCCTCAATAGTTCGTTTCAACTACTGCTTTGGTACAATACAGACTATTCTCATACAAAGATTTCACCAATTAATTCTCATGTCGCGCTGACCGCACCCTTTCTCAATATATCCATCACTGATACGCTGGAAAGCTCAAGGCGTCTTACTGGACTTAATCTCGCCTGGTATCTCTCGAACAACTTCATATGTAATCTGCTGAAGGAAGGGCAGCATCGTCAACCACTACACTGCTTGATGACTATGTTTGAAGTCTTGTTATTGGTTTTTATTAGCGTCATTAATGAGCTAGTAGTGTGTTATGACGGACCGTGGCCAGTGTGTTTGGTCTAGCTCATGTTTCCAACCAACCGACCAAAGTACGATGCGTCGTAAGATTTCCTCCACTGATTGAGCTCCTTTTAGTATACTGCCGTCGTCGTATCTTCCCTCATGTCCGTGTCTACCCCTCCGGTGCGCACACAGCATCACGTGCAGATAAACACTAGTTGTACATCATAAAACTCAAGACGGTGCAAGAGTTAGTAGTTTGTTGTTGGTCGCATCGAATGCAAGAAAAAGAAATAACAGATGCAATCGGGGTGTCTTTCTTCTCGTTGTCAGGCGGTCGTCGAACAAGCGATCGAATCAAACACGGACAAGCAGGCACCAAAATTATCTCTATCAATTATCATTATCAGTCCTATCTTTGGATAGTATCAACTGATACTATCAGTAGGGGCACTGATAGAGATACTATCAATTTTTTTAAACTGATGGATAGAAGATAAAATAATTATCTCTATCAGCTGATAGAAGGTTACTGATACTATCAGCATTTTTACTATCAAGGATAGACGTGGTCTATCTCTATCATCTATCTTTAGAAAAAAGATACTATCAGAAAAATTCTATCATTATCTCTATCTATCCTATCATTGATAGCAAATCCGGAACATAAATCTTCCGCATAGTGGGAAAAAATTGAATAAAAAAATATTAATTTGAAATGAAATATTTGTTATAATCAACAATATTTATCTTCCGGATACCAAAAAACGAGTTCCGCCGCCATTTTGAAATCCAAGATGGCGTCCAATGGATTTCAAAAACTGTTGTGAACCCATGCAATATGGGTATTTTTGGAACGGGCTCGAAGAGTAGATGTCGAAAATTGGTGTCCGCCGCCATTTTGAAATCCAAGATGGCGGCCATCGGATTTCAAAAACTGCATGCAATATGGGTATTTTCGGAACGGGCTCGAAGAGTAGAAGCCAAAAATCGATGTCCGCCGCCATTTTGAAATCCAAGATGGCGGCCATCGGATTTCAAAAACTGTTGTAAACCCATGCAATATGGGTATGTTCGGAACGGGCTCGAAGAGTAGAAACCAAAAATCGATGTCCGCCGCCATTTTGAAATCCAAGATGGCGGCCATCGGATTTCAAAAACTGTTGTAAACCCATGCAATATGGGTATTTTCGGAACGGGCTCGAAGAGTAGAAACCAAAAAACGATGTCCGCCGCCATTTTGAAATCCAAGATGGCGGCCATCGGATTTCAAAAACTGTTGTAAACCCATGCAATATGGGTATTTTTGAAACGGGCTCGAAGAGTAGATGTCGAAAATTGGTGTCCGCCGCCATTTTGAAATCCAAGATGGCGGCCATCTGATTTCAAAAACTGTTGTAAACCCATGCAATATGGGTATTTTCGGAACGGGCTCGAAGAGTAGAAGCCAAAAATCGATGTCCGCCGCCATTTTGAAATCCAAGATGGCGGCCATTGAATTTCAAAAAATGTTGTAAGCCCATGCAATATGGGTATTTTTGGAACAGGCTCGAAGAGTAGATGTCGAAAATCGATGTCCGCCGCCATTTTGAAATCCAAGATGGAGGCCATCGGATTTCAAAAACTGTTGTAAACCCATGCAATATGGGTATTTTCGGAACGGGCTCGAAGAGTAGAAGCCAAAAATCGATGTCCGCCGCCATTTTGAAATCCAAGATGGCGGCCATTGGATTTCAAAAACTGTTGTAAACCCATGCAATATGGGTATTTTTGGAACGGGCTCGAAGAGAAGATGTCGAAAATTGGTGTCCGCCGCCATTTTGAAATCCAAGATGGCGGCCATCGGATTTCAAAAACTGTTGTAAACCCATGCAATATGGGTATTTTCGGAACGGGCTCGAAGAGTAGAAGCCAAAAATCGATGTCCGCCGCCATTTTGAAATCCAAGATGGCGGCCATTGGATTTCAAAAACTGTTGTAAACCCATGCAATATGGGTATTTTCGGAACGGGCTCGAAGAGTAGAAGCCAAAAATCGATGTCCGCCGCCATTTTGAAATCCAAGATGGCGGCCATCGGATTTCAAAAACTGTTGTAAACCCATGCAATATGGGTATTTTTGGAACGGGCTCGAAGAGTAGATGTCGAAAATTGGTGTCCGCCGTCATTTTGATATCCAAGATGGCGGCCATCGGATTTCAAAAACTGTTGTAAACCCATGCAATATGGGTATTTTTGGAACGGGCTCGAAGAGAAGATGTCGAAAATTGGTGTCCGCCGCCATTTTGAAATCCAAGATGGCGGCCATCGGATTTCAAAAACTGTTGTAAACCCATGCAATATGGGTATTTTCGGAACGGGCTCGAAGAGTAGAAGCCAAAAATCGATGTCCGCCGCCATTTTGAAATCCAAGATGGCGGCCATCGGATTTCAAAAACTGTTGTAAACCCATGCAATATGGGTATTTTTGGAACGGGCTCGAAGAGTAGAAGCCAAAAATCGATGTCCGCCGCCATTTTGAAATCCAAGATGGCGGCCATTGGATTTCAAAAACTGCTGTAAGCCCATGCAATATGGGTATTTTTGGAACGGGCTCGAAGAGTAGATGTCGAAAATTGGTGTCCGCCGCCATTTTGAAATCCAAGATGGCGGCCATCGGATTTCAAAAACTGTTGTAAACCCATGCAATATGGGTATTTTCGGAACGGGCTCGAAGAGTAGAAGCCAAAAATCGATGTCCGCCGCCATTTTGAAATTTAAGATGGCGGCCATCTGATTTCAAGAACAGTTGTAAACCCATGCAATATGGGTATTTTCGGAACGGGCTCGAAGAGTTGAAGCCAAAAATCGATGTCCGCCGCCATTTTGAAATCCAAGATGGCGGCCATTGGATTTCAAAAACTGTTGTAAACCCATGCAATATGGGTATTTTCGGAACGGGCTCGAAGAGTAGATGTCGAAAATTGGTGTCCGCCGCCATTTTGATATCCAAGATGGCGGCCATCGGATTTCAAAAACTGTTGTAAACCCATGCACTATGGGTGTTTTCGGAATGGGCTCGAAGAGTTGATATCGAAAATCGATGTCCGCCGCCATTTTGAAATCCAAGATGGCGGCCATCGGATTTCAAAAATTGTTGTAAACCCATGCAATATGGGTATTTTTGGAACAGGTTCGAAGAGTAGATGTCGAAAATCGATGTCCGCCGCCATTTTGAAATCCAAGATGGCGGCCAATGGATTTCAAAAACTGTTGTAAACCCATGCAATATGGGTATTTTCGGAACGGGCTCGAAGAGTAGAAGCCAAAAATCGATGTCCGCCGCCATTTTGAAATCCAAGATGGCGGCCATCGGATTTCAAAAACTGTTGTAAACCCATGCAATATGGGTATTTTCGGAACGGGCTCGAAAAGTAGAAGCCAAAAATCGATGTCCGCCGCCATTTTGAAATCCAAGATGGCGGCCATCGGATTTCAAAAACTGTTGTAAACCCATGCAATATGGATATTTTTGGAACGGGCTCGAAGAGTAGATGTCGAAAATCGGTGTACGTTGCCATTTTGAAATCCAAGATGGCGGCCATCGGATTTTGAAAACCGATAGACACCCATGAAATATGGGTATTTTCGAAACGGGCTCGAAGAGTAGAAGTCAAAAATCGATGTTTGGCGCCATTTTGAAATTCAAGATGGCGACCATCGGATCTTGAAAGTCGATTGAAACCCATTAAGTATGGGTGTTTTCGGAACGGGTTCGATGAGTAGACGTCGGAAATCGATGTCCGCCGCCATTTTGAAATCCAAGAAAGGCAATTTTGCCATGAGGTGGTTTTTTCATCACTACCTGGAGAACCTGAAAAATTCGAATTTGAGTTCTTTTTAATATTCCTTTTCATGCGCTCTTTTTATTGTTGTCGAAGAGTTAAAAACGAAACAGCCTAACTTTTGCAATTCGAGTACGTTCACAAAAAATGGAGTTTCTGGCACGAAATTTCTGTTGAGTGAAAATAGATTTTTTTTTTCAAATGGAAGCAAACGGAAGCAACATCAATAACATCCAAGGATCGGTATATTCGCCTCACTCCATTCATATTCACTCCTCTTTGCTGAAGCGAATCGAGAAAGATGCAGCAAACGGATCGTCGTGATCAAACACGCAACCCCATCACCAGTGGGAAGCGATGAGCCAGCTGCTTGACATGAATATTCGTTGCCATTCGTCGCAGTTTGGATCGCAAGCGAATGAATGAATGGCGAATAGTGAAGAATACTGGTGAGCGATCGAAGCGGAAGTGGAAGAGAATTTCTGCATGTAATGCATACATTTTTACTGTATTGTTGCTGAAATGCTAGATTAGCAAAGAAAATAATTCGAAAACATCAAAAATTCGTATGCACAATATCAATCGCATCACTCACGAATCGCATTCGCTTGCGATGCGAATGTGGACGAATGAGTAATTTCCAAGTGTGGCTTCCCACCGTTCGCCGGAATTTGCTGTCGTCGCTGACAAGCATACACACGAACTAAAGCGACAACCGTTCGCTGCTGACTGTCTTCGAATGTGGAAGAAGAAGAAAAGTGGAAATGAGGAACCCTGATTCTCCCCAATATCTCCCAAAACTTCCAAAGTTCCTTAAAAATCTCCAAACACTCCTAAAATGTCCAACTTCTCCTAAAATCCCCAACAACTAGAAAAATACAAAACTTGCTGCTTAGATTTTACAAAGGCATCATTTTCCTCGAAGAACCTAAAGATTCCTAAGTTTTCTTTACTTTCCCCAATATCTCCCATAGGTCCCAAAGTTCCTTTAAAATCACCAAATTCCCCTAAAATGCCCAATGTTCCTCTCACTTGCCCAACTTCTCCTAAAATCCCCAAATTCTAAAAAAATGCCCAACTTGCTGCTTAGATTTTCCAGATGCATCATTTTCCTCGAAGTACCTAATGAGTCCTAAATTTCGTTCATCCTCCCCAATATCTCCTAAAAAACCCCCCAACGTTCCTTAAAAATTCCTCATCTTCTCCCAAAGTCCCCAACTTCTCCTAAAATGCCCAACTTCTTCTCAAATCCTCAACCTTTCCTAAAATGCCCAACTTCTCCTAGCATCTCCAACATCTAAAAATAATACCCAACTTGCTGCTTAGATTTTCCAGAGGCATCATTTTCCTCGAAGACCCAAATGAGTCCTAAGTTTCCTTTATCCTCCCCAATATCTCCTAAAAATCCCCAACGTTCCTTAAAAATCCCCGACGTTCCTTAAAAATCTCCAACTTCTCCTAAAATGCCTAAAAGTGTTTTAGGTTGATAAGATCGGGGCACTTTTCTGTCAATTTTGAACTAAATAAAAAGGTTCTGGGTTCGTGAAACAAAACAAAAACAGTAAGGGGCCATCCAATAATTACGTCACGAAAAAATCCGTATAAAAATTTCCAATTTTAGCGTAACGTACTTAATGGATGTTCCCTAAAGATGGCATGGTTGAGGGAAAGGGGTGTGATTTGTGTAAATTGAAGAAAATGTTTTGGGAATAGAATAAACTTTTGAAGTGAATGGGTCTGTTGTATGATGAATTCAGGGTTAATTTTCAGAGTGTTCTAATCTAGAAACAGCCTCTTCCGTGTGTCTCTAATACACACGATACTGGGAGCAGTGATGCCAACCTAACAAACATGTTGGTCAAACTCCTGAAGGAGTATAGGTAGAATAGACCAGTCTAATTTTAAAAAGTGCTCTCTGATTCTCAAGTCTATCTCCATATTTTGATTGGAATCCAAAAAGAAGTTACTGCTTTTGCTGGTTATTTGCTTCTTTGGCATCAATGATGTAGGAGTTGAGCGAAAATTATTAAAATTCGTGAAAGCCCACTATGTCCTAAAAACTAGTTTCGGGGACAATCATGCTTTGGACCTCTTAATTTCAATGGATTTGGCTTAAGTTTTGACCAGTCACTTCTTTTTGGATGCCAATCAAAATATGGGGGTGGACTTGAGAATCAGAGAACGTTTTTGAAAAAGTGGACAAGCCTAATTTAAAATTTCCTGGAGAAATCTCTAAAAGAATTCTGAGGAACATCCGGAAGAATTTCTGGAGAAATCCATGTAAGATATCCTGTAGAAAATAATTAAGAACTCCTAAAAGAATCCTAGGAGAAATTTCTGCAGCTATACCTAAAGGAATCCTCAAGAACTTCTGGTGGAATATCAACAGAAAATTCCGGAGGAAACTTTAAGAAATACCTGGAGAAAGCCCCATAAGAATCCCATAAATAATTCCTAGAAAAAAAAAAATGATCCAACTGTGGGTATTTAAAGAACAACTACGAAAATCCGTGGAAGAATTCCAGTATAAAATCCTGATGGAATCTCAACAAAAATTGCCCGGAACAATTTTCGTAAAATCTCCTCGGGAAATATCTGGTGGAATCCAGCAAGGATTGCTTGAGGAATCTTAGTAGAAATTCCCAAAGGAGTCTCAGGAGGAATTCTTGGAGGAATAAATCTCTGAAAGGTATCACCTTGAAGGGAAATTTGAAGAAATCCCAAGTAACCACGGTGCCGAAGCCTTATTGCATGTAGATATACGGTGTATTTAGAGCAATTATTATTTTCCATTAACATTTAAGGATGATTTAAAGTGGAAATGGCAATTATGCGACTGAACTAAGACTAAGAGGATAATCTTAATTTGATATCATAATTGCCCATTTCCACTTTAAATCAACCTTAAGCTTGCATGTAATGATTGCTCTAAATACACCGTATATCTGCATGCAATAAGGCTTCAGCACCGTGGTTACTTCCCTAATAGAAAAATATGATACAACGTGCTTAACAACCCTTTCGGGCTATCATCTTGATTATACAGGGAATGATACAATCATTCACCCTATCAGCCATGTATAATACATTTTTATTAGGGTTGGGATCCCAGAAAAAATGCCAGCAATCATTATTTGAAAATTTCCCGGATGATTCACGGCATGTTTCGAAAACAGATGCAAAATTCAGCGTTTACTCGCTGAGCATTGATTTAAAGCAGTTTGGCCATTTTCAAATATAACGCGAGATTTTTTTGTTACGTAATGTGTATATGACGCCAAAAGTTATCAACTGAATTTGAAATACACTGTAAAATACTGGAAATGTAAAATGTTAATGCTGAGTGTAAAACATTTCAATTTTCTCGTTAAAAGAGGCTAACATAATCGGGTTAAAAAGACGACAAAATCGGAGAAAAACGGAATCGGGGGCTTCCAAAATCGTGTCAGCACAATGTTATAATACTTAATTATGTTAAATTTTATCATTGAAATAAAAAAAATATCGCAATAAAAATACAGTTTCTTACCGATTTTGGCAACACGAGATGAATTTTATGTTGCCAAATTGGGGTGTTGCCAAAATCGGAAATTTTTTTTGTGGATTATTTTCAACTTTTATACGTCAATTTGGCTTATATTTTAAATATGGACTATTCACAAGTTATAAAACGATCCCTGTAGGTGACGTTCATAAATTACGTCATGATTTGTAAAAATGTTGATTTTGGAAAATTTAATGAATTTTGATTTTTTTAAAATGAGTAAGGCTAAAATATAAATACATTTACAAATACAAACGATTTTTCGGTAAAAATTTTTGGGCAAAATTTTTTGTTGCCAAAATCGGTAAAAAATTGTTGCCAAAATCGGGTGTTGCCAAAATCGGTAAGAAATTGTTGCCAAAAACGGGTGTTGCCAAAATCGGGAGTAGACAAAAACGGGTGTTGCCAAAATCGGTAAGAAACTGTACTCCGGATAATCGAGTCTAAAATTCCGGATAATCGAATTCCGGATAATCGAGTCTCCGGATAATTGAGTCTCCGGATAATCGAGTCCGACCTGTATTGCATGGGTTAACAATTTTTTTTGAAATCCGATGGCCGCCATCTTGGATTTCAAAATGGCGGCGGACATCGATTTTTGGCTTCTACTCTTCGAGCCCGTTCCGAAAATACCCATATTGCATAAGTTTACAACATTTTTTGAAATCCGATGGCCGCCATCTTGGATTTCAAAATGGCGGCGGACATCGATTTTCGACTTCTACTCTTCGAACCCGTTCCGAAAATACCCATATTGCATGGGTTTACAGCATTTTTCAAAATCCGATGGCCGCCATCTTGGATTTCAAAATGGCGGCGGACATCCATTTTCGACTTCTACTCTTCGAGCCCGTTCCGTAAATACCCATATTGCATGGGTTTACAACATTTTTTGAAATCCGATGGCCGCCATCTTGGATTTCAAAATGGCGGCGGACATCGATTTCCGACTTCTACTCATCGAGCCCGTTCCGAAAATACCTATATTGCATGGGTTTACAACAGTTTTTGAAATCCGATGGCCGCCATCTTGGATTTCAAAATGGCGGCGGACACCAATTTTCGACATCTACTCTTCGAGCCCGTTCCAAAAATACCCATATTGCATGGGTTTACAACAGTTTTTGAAATCCGATGGCCGCCATCTTGGATTTCAAAATGGCGGCGGACATCGATTTTTGGCTTCTACTTTTCGAGCCCGTTCCGAAAATACCCATATTGCATGGGTTTACAACATTTTTTGAAACCCGATGGCCGCCATCTTGGATTTCAAAATGGCGGCGGACATCGATTTTCGACTTCTACTCTTCGAGCCCGTTCTGCAAATACCCATATTGCATGGGTTTACAGCATTTTTCAAAATCCGATGGCCGCCATCTTGGATTTCAAAATGGCGGCGGACATCGATTTTTGGCTTCTACTCTTCGAGCCCGTTCCAAAAATACCCATATTGCATGGGTTTACAGCATTTTTCAAAATCCGATGGCCGCCATCTTGGATTTCAAAATGGCGGCGGACATCGATTTTTGGCTTCTACTCTTCGAGCCCGTTCCGAAAATACCCATATTGCATGGGTTTACAACAATTTTTGAAATCCGATAGCCGCCATCTTGGATTTCAAAATGGCGGCGGACATCGATTTTCGACTTCTACTTTTCGAGCCCGTTCCGAAAATACCCATATTGCATGGGTTTACAACAATTTTTGAAATCCGATAGCCGCCATCTTGGATTTCAAAATGGCGGCGGACATCGATTTTCGACTTCTACTTTTCGAGCCCGTTCCGAAAATACCCATATTGCATGGGTTTACAGCATTTTTCAAAATCCGATGGCCGCCATCTTGGATTTCAAAATGGCGGCGGACATCGATTTTTGGCATCTACTCTTCGAGCCCGTTCCGAAAATACCCATATTGCATGGGTTTACAACAATTTTTGAAATCCGATAGCCGCCATCTTGGATTTCAAAATGGCGGCGGACATCGATTTTCGACTTCTACTTTTCGAGCCCGTTCCGAAAATACCCATATTGCATGGGTTTACAGCATTTTTCAAAATCCGATGGCCGCCATCTTGGATTTCAAAATGGCGGCGGACATCGATTTTTGGCTTCTACTCTTCGAGCCCGTTCCGAAAATACCCATATTGCATGGGTTTACAACAATTTTTGAAATCCGATAGCCGCCATCTTGGATTTCAAAATGGCGGCGGACATCGATTTTCGACTTCTACTTTTCGAGCCCGTTCTGCAAATACCCATATTGCATGGGTTTACAGCATTTTTCAAAATCCGATGGCCGCCATCTTGGATTTCAAAATGGCGGCGGACATCGATTTTTGGCTTCTACTCTTCGAGCCCGTTCCAAAAATACCCATATTGCATGGGTTTACAGCATTTTTTGAAATCCGATGGCCGCCATCTTGGATTTCAAAATGGCGGCGGACATCGATTTTTGGCTTCTACTCTTCGAGCCCGTTCCGAAAATACCCATATTGCATGGGTTTACAACAATTTTTGAAATCCGATAGCCGCCATCTTGGATTTCAAAATGGCGGCGGGCATCGATTTTCGACTTCTACTTTTCGAGCCCGTTCCGAAAATACCCATATTGCATGGGTTCACAACATTTTTTGAAACCCGATGGCCGCCATCTTGGATTTCAAAATGGCGGCGGACATCGATTTTTGGCTTCTACTCTTCGAGCCCGTTCCGAAAATACCCATATTGCATGGGTTTACAACAATTTTTGAAATCCGATAGCCGCCATCTTGGATTTCAAAATGGCGGCGGACATCCATTTTCGACTTCTACTCTTCGAGCCCGTTCCAAAAATACCCATATTGCATGGGTTTACAGCATTTTTTGAAACCCGATGGCCACCATCTTGGATTTCAAAGTGGCGGCGGACATCGATTTTCGACTTCTACTTTTCGAGCCCGTTCCGAAAATACCCATATTGCATGGGTTTACAACATTTTTTGAAACCCGATGGCCGCCATCTTGGATTTCAAAATGGCGGCGGACATCGATTTTTGGCTTCTACTCTTCGAGCCCGTTCCGAAAATACCCATATTGCATGGGTTTACAACAATTTTTGAAATCCGATAGCCGCCATCTTGGATTTCAAAATGGCGGCGGACATCCATTTTCGACTTCTACTCTTCGAGCCCGTTCCAAAAATACCCATATTGCATGGGTTTACAGCATTTTTTGAAACCCGATGGCCACCATCTTGGATTTCAAAGTGGCGGCGGACATCGATTTTCGACTTCTACTTTTCGAGCCCGTTCCGAAAATACCCATATTGCATGGGTTTACAACATTTTTTGAAACCCGATGGCCGCCATCTTGGATTTCAAAATGGCGGCGGACATCGATTTTTGGCTTCTACTCTTCGAGCCCGTTCCGAAAATACCCATATTGCATGGGTTTACAACAATTTTTGAAATCCGATAGCCGCCGTCTTGGATTTCAAAATGGCGGCGGGCATCGATTTTCGACTTCTACTTTTCGAGCCCGTTCCGAAAATACCCATATTGCATGGGTTTACAGCATTTTTCAAAATCCGATGGCCGCCATCTTGGATTTCAAAATGGCGGCGGACATCGATTTTTGGCTTCTACTCTTCGAGCCCGTTCCGAAAATACCCATATTGCATGGGTTTGATAATGTCTTTTCAGAACTTAAGATTTTATGACGGCTTATGATGCGTCTTGCTCATTGTCCAACAATTTTCTTTCTATCAGTCTATCAATTGATAGAGATAGAACTTCTATCTCTATCAATTGATAGAAGTTTTACTGATAGTATCTCTATCACTATTTTTACTGATAGAGATACTATCTCTATTTTTTCTATCCCTGATAGAACCCGTTCTATCAGTGATACTATCGCTGATAGAAAAGAACTGATAGTATCAGTAGCTCAAATTGATAGTATCAGTGGTCTATCAGATAATTGATAGTATCACCTTCTATCAGATAATTTCGGTGCCTGCGGACAAGTGCACCCAACTATCAAGTCTCGAGGGAGGGTCGGTCGGCGTGGAGACGACGACGACGTTCGAACAGAAATCCGAGCAAGCTTACAACGGCAAGACACCGCACCGAGTGGGTATACCTACCTACCAACAACTAACTTGCACTAAGATGTCGACGAAGACGCCACTCCACGTGCTCCGGGAGGCAAAAAGCAGCGCACGCTTGTCGTTGAACAGAGCAGCGCCAGCGCCGCCGGAGGGTTGCAGCATGGACCGAATCAAACTGCTCGTTGTCTTCGGATAGCAGGTACCCATCCATAGCTACTCGAGATAAGATAGATAAATTTACATGTTCATGTTCGCTGCGCTTGCCTATATCAGATTCGAGTTTGGAGAATATGCCCGTGTTGTTTCAAGTGTGGCTTTTTGTGGCTGCTGCAGCAGCGTCAGTCTAGCGTCCGTGAAAGCAGCGGAGAAATGTTGATTTCGTAAATACCCACCATCAAGCTTAATTTGGATGCATGCAGTTCCGCATCTCAAGTGGCAATTTTGATTTATCGTTGGATCTCGTGCGCTTATTACGTAGAATTCAATCGGAGAAATGGAATTTAATATTTTAAAGTGGATGAAATGTTGATGCCGTCAGAGTTTGACTGAATGTTACTTCCGTGACGCGCGGAGTATAAATAATATTTCTACAAATTTTTCAACAGTATTATTCCAATAATTTCCACTGATGTTTAATCTATATATTCTCTAGAAATCCTCCAAATATTTTCCCGAAAAATGTTTCCTAGTGAAGTTAGCAATAAAATATACAAGAAGTAACAAAACTCTTAAGAAATTTGCATCATTTTAAATTTATTAGAGACAGACTCAAAGACTCAGAATTTCACCAAGAGTTGTTGTTGGCATTATAACAGAAAATATTTCCGAAGCTTCCCTTGAAATCATAATAATAACCTTACTTATTATTTTACTGTATTTATTTTCATTGTACAACATGGTTCTAATGTAATAGATCAGAACAAGATACTAAGTGATTATTAGTAAAATTTGTATTTTTACCATTAAATACATTTATGAAACACTCCAAAGGTTTCACATGAAATATCCTCAAATTCCAAAATATGTAATTCCTCATATTTATTATGGAAATTTCTTCCACTATTGCGCCGAAAACATCTAGCAGAAACTACATAGGATTTTTCTCATAAACTCCGGATATGAAATTCATTCAAAAGTTCTTTCTGATCACTGGTCATTAACTCCATGATGCATCTCATAATGAATTTAACTGCAAATTTTATCAAGGGATTCCCTAAAATAGGAGTTCATTGTATTCCGCATCGATACACTACGCATAGTGCACCATGAAGCCCCATTTTTTGCACCCGATGTTTTATGTTTGAAGAAAACATTTGAGATTTGTTGATTAAAATAGACTATAAGTTAAAATTTGTTCTGATATCTTTTGAATAAATTTCAGACCATGAAAATTGTACCAACAAGAACCGAAACGTTGACGAAAATTTAAAAGACTGCCGAAAAATGTCTACAAAAACGTGTCAGGAATAATAGGGAGTAACTCTCGCTGAGACCGTCCCACTATTTACACCTTATCTTTAAAAAACACTATTTTTGCGGATCCCTCGATTTTGGCCAAATGTTGGCTCATTTGAATTGTTATATTTCGAGTTTCTTCTAAAACTCGAAAGATAGAGCTACTATTGACAGTTATAAAAAGTTGGGTTGGCCATATTTATTTTGGTCGCCATCTTTTATTTGTATACCAAACTTTTTTTAATCATGTTGGCAATCATCGATTCTCAAATTTTTTACCCGCGTCGGATCATAATTCGAACCGTATCTGATACAGAAGTGCCAAAAGCGGATCAACTTCATGCGAACTTTTACCGGAACATGGTGAAGAAAACAAACAAAAGATCTGATCAGGCTGTACCAAACAACCATTCTGTCGGTTTAAGAATACGGTAGCTTCTGTTTTCAATCCGCGGCGAAAACACACTTGCTGAAGCTTCAACGGGTTCAGTACCGTTGCCTTCGGATCGCGTTAGGTTACATGAACTTGACTCACACAATGAGTTCAGAGGTACTTGCTGATGTACTGTACAGCCTCTGACAGACTTGCGGAGCTGTCGTTCCGGTTCCTCATCCGATGCGAGGTTGAAAATCCGTTGGTAATAAAAAAAAACTTCAAAAAGCTGCTCGAACGGAATCCTCAAATTCGTTTTATGAGTATGTACTACTGGTACACGACGCTGAAAGTAACGCCATCTCCGGTAAACACTAATCTTGACATCTTTTCAGACTTCGACAGTTCCTCGGTGGATTTTGATCTCGCTATGAAGAATGAGATCACCGGTATACCGGAATCTTTTCGTTCCGTAGGTATTCCACAAATTTTTGCAAGTAAGTTCGAGCATGTTAGCGGAGACAGACAGTTCTTCACATATGGTTCAAAAACTGATGAAAAAAAAGACAATTACACCGTCTTCGACCTTGCGGCCTCTACAGACTGAACAATACTAACATTTAACAACGGACAACACATATAACACCCAGTGGCCCAGTGGAGAATTTCTCGTCCGACTAAAAGTTTTCCCCGACTGGAGCGGGAATCGAACTCACACTCCGAGGCTAACGAGGCACCTAAACGACTGACGCCGCTAACCGCTCGGCCACGAAGCCCACAATAGAAAGACTTCACGAACAGTCAAACAAAAACTAAACATAAAAACTAAGTGAGTGTTTTGTCCAAACGATCATACACCATAACCATAGCTTGGGTCCCTTCACATTGCTCGATACCGGTCAATGAGAAAGCGGACACTCTGGCTAAGGTGGGCGCTAGCGAAGGCGATATTTACGAGCGTCAAATCGCCTTCGACGAATTTTTTGCATTGGCCCGTCGGGAGACCTTGATCAGCTGACAACACAAATGGAGAGATGGGTAGATGGCTGCACTCTATCATTCCGCAGGTGTCGAAGAAGCCATAGTTCAAAGGGTTGGATTTAGGCCGTGATTACATTCATGTAATGTGACAGACGATGTCCACCCACTATTTGTTGAACGCACATTCCTTCCGTATTTGGCTCTCGGAAAGCAAACTCTGTGTCTGCGTTCATCATTTTCCATCCCTGGTCTCTGCTTTCTAGCTGCCATGCTTTTGCATACTCGATAACGCGCAACACGAACTGCTGATGCGGCCATCGCAGCCGAATCCTTCCTACTATCCCATCCAAACGACGGCACGTGACCCGAACCCAACACATTTCAACAACACATCAACAAAAGCGTAAACTGCCGAAAATGCAAAAACAGTTCTCGAAATGTCAAATTTCCAATTTAATCCTAAACTTTTGTTAAAAAGTGTCACCCTAAATATAATTACTCATTTTTGCCGAGCTAAAGGTTCCAGCTAACTAGTTTCTGAAATTCCAAAAGTTCAGCAAAAAACTATTTTGGACCCTTCAACTCGGCAAAATTTAGTAAAATATTTTTGAGTTTGTATGTACACACCTTCAAACAAATCGCGCGCCACACTGAGAAGGGCGTTGAACATCTAGATTAACTTTCTTCCCAACGCGACACACAATAACTGAAACGATACGACGATGATGGGCTGCTGCATACGACCATTGCAGTAACGCGAAACGGCTTAGTGACGACGACGACGAACGCAACGGTTCGCAACCAGAAACCTTCCGCGTCCCACAATTTGTTTCAATTTATCTCCTAATTGAAAACAAATGTTCAATTAATGGTTCCCCCGTTTTATGTTTTAATTAAACTTTTAATCATGCAACTTTGAAAGCCACACCATGAGAGAAGGGAGGACGTCCGGTATGACTACTTTCACGCCACTTTATTTGCCGAAGGCGAACTAAAACTACGGCCTGGACACGGGAGCAGTGTAGTGAGGCGAAAAGATATCGGTTGGCTGCAGCGTGGCAGTAAAACACGATTACTATCTTGTGAAGGAGCGATAAATAATTTTAATGTCAGGGAGAGGGAATCGAAGATCAATTAAGACTTTCAGCAAGATATTGTCACAGTTTGAGGAAAAAAAAACACTTCCATGCATATCCGATTATGGAATGCATTTATCAAAATTTACTGTGGCGATCAACATTTATTTAAAAAAAAAATATGGCTAAAAAGTTTGAGTACAAACGAACAAAATTTCCTCATGAATTTTTTTCTCCTTTTGTTTGTTTTTGGAATTCTGCAATTGATTCAAAATCACTTTTCTTATTTTGAACCTAACAATCATTTACCATAAATTCTAATCCATTCCTCATCTTTTCTACTTTCAGGTACGTTTCGCTGGACCAAAACAACACCACACGCACCGAAATTACTCCAAAATCAAAAACACTTATCTCCACAAACCGCAAGTAGCAATTCCTCCGGGGATGATTGATGACTCCCGAAAATGCCCGGCCATTTTCGATCCTATCATCATCCAATCTTCGACTTCCCTAAATGATCGTTCATTATTTCCTACTTCTACCGTTTTCGGAGCCGGTGGTCGGAAACCCTGTGTCAAATTGATCCGGCGAAATACTCCATCAAGCAGCAGTACGCTGCTGCTGCTATCATTACTTTCAATCACGGGTCGTTCCCGGCCACGCTGGGGCTGTTTCAATATCATATTTTTCATAAGTTCCGCTGCTTACTTTGCGTTAGTGGACGATGCGGGCAAGTGGATTGAATTCTTGGAAGCGACTGTGGTTCTACTCGCCCGTACACGCCCCCGAGGGACTATTATTGTTGTCATATAATTCTATTATCCTTCCATCTTATAAATCCTTCCTCCTGGCGGATTGCGCTGAGCAAAAGGATTCCAGACGAGAGGTCTTTCTATAGAAAGAAACTGGACCCAAGAAATATTAAGTAGCGAAGGAGATCAAGTATTATCATTAAAATAGATTTGTTGAATGATTATTGCTATTTGTTGTAATGCATATTCAGACGAGCAGGTTACTTTTCATTATAATTACTGAAATAAATGTAATTGAATATTCCATCAATATGAAAACAGTAGAATGTATAATTTGTGTTCAAGATTTGCTCATAAAATTACCTTTTTTACATGATTACGATACTTTTTGTTCTTCACAAAAGTGTCTCTGGATTTCCTTTAGGATTACTTCAGATGTTGCTTCAAAAATGCTTTCGGATATAGTTTGGACGGAGCACTTTTGGTTTGGAGTTTTCGCCTGGAATTTCCCTGAGAATTCCCTAATGTATTTTTAAGGTTATCCTTCAAAAATTTCGTTCCTTTGGAAATTACTGCCAGAGTTTATACGGGAGTTCCTCCAGGAGTATATCAGATTTTTTTTTCCAGAAATTCCGAAGGAAATTCTTCCAAACCTGAAGTTCCTACCCCAGAAGTTTTTTTTTTTTCAAAATTCCTTCTGAAGTGTCAACTAGCATTCTTCCAGGAATTTCCCCAGAAGTTTCGCTGGAAATTCAGCCAGGAGGTTTTAAGAGAAAACCTCTACGAGTTTCTCATGAAATTCCACAAGTAGACTCTCTAGAAATTCCTGAAGGAGCTTTTTCGGTCATTTCTCCAAAAAGTTTTCTGAAAATTTCATTTTTAATCAAAAGTTCCTGTGGGACTTCCTCCTTAGTTTTTCAGGGATTTTCTCCGACAATTCATCTAGGAGATCCTCCGGGTATTCCTCTAAGAATTCCTTCGGTAATTTGTCAGGAGACCCTCCAGGAATTATCCCATGTATTCTACCAGGAGTGTTTCTTTCGAGAATTCCTGCTAAACTATTTTCTCAAATTCTTCGGGCTTTCTTTTCGGTAGCTCCAAAAAAAATCCTTTGTAATCCTTTGTAATTCAGAAATACCCAAGTAACATTGAATGCTGAACAGTGAGAGAATTAGCTGAACAATAGTTGGTTAATGGTGTCAATGGCTGATCACAATGACAGCTGAATATTGGTCCGAAGTATGGCTTGTTCAACCTCTTTAATCAGCAATACATAGATGGCTGAATATCATGTTGAATAGAGCATTATTCATCTGGGTAACCAGCTTTGAAGCATACACCAACATGCACAATTAATCATCTGTTGTTCAACCTTTAATCAAAAATGTGTTGACAGCTGACCCAAACATGTTTTCGTGAAGTCCACATCGCTTCTTCAGCCTATATTGACAGACTTAGTTCAACTTATATTCTTGACCATTCAGACACAACAAGTAATGCTCTTGTTTTCGATGAAATGTATACAAAGAATCTATGACAAAAGGTCGAAAGACATAAGGTCGAAGGACAAAAGGTCGAAGGACAAAAGGTCGAATGGACAAAAGGTCGAATGGACAAAAGGTCGAATGGACAAAAGGTCGAATGGACAAAAGGTCGAATGGACAAAAGGTCGAATGGACAAAAGGTCGAATGGACAAAAGGTCGAATGGACAAAAGGTCGAATGGGACAGAAGGTCGAATGGACATAAGGTCGAATGGACAAAAGGTCGAATAGAACAAAAGGTATAATTGACAGTAGACAATTTGGAAGACATGATAAAGTGGTCAGTATTTGACAGAAAAACGACAATTAGCTTATATGCAGCTATTTACTACCGCATTGCAATAGGAAGCAATCAGTGAAGTACTAGATTGAAAGTAGTGAGCTGGATTTTTGTATGGTGAGATGATCAGTTCTCCATTTCTGTAATGAAATGGTCCAAACAGCGTGGGTTATATGATTTCTTGACTAATTTGATGCTATTTGAGCAAAAGTTTGGGTAACTGTGATGTTGTATTATTTATTTCTTGCAATTTCAACAACACAGTTACCCAAAGTTTTGCTCAAACAGCATCAAATTAGGCAAGAAACCATATAACCCACGCTGTTTGCACCATTTCATTGCAGAAATGGAGAACTGATCATCTCACCATACAAAAATCCAGCTCACTACTTTTAATCTAGTACTTCACTGATTGCTTCCTATTCGAAATAGATGCCTAGAATGATAGAAAGTAGAAGCCAATAGAAGGATATAAAGTAATGTTATTCATGAAAGTGAAATCCGCCGAAAATGCTTTGAAGCTCTTTGGAATGCCTCCAAAATCCCCCTTAAAACCCCAGAAACCCCATGTAACGCACCTCAGACCTTCCGAAACCCCAGAAAACGGCATGTAACGCCTTCGTAACGTTTCTGAAATCCGCCGAAAAATGCTCTGAAGCTCTTTGGAATGCCTCCAAAATCCCCCTTAAACCCCCAGAAACCCCATGTAACGCACCTCAGACCTTCGAAACCCCTGAAAACGCTATGTAACGCTTCCGTAACGTTTGTGAAATCCGCCGAAAATTCTCTGAAGCTCTTTGGTATGCCTCCAAAATCCCCCTAATATCCCCGGAAACCCCATGTAACGCATCTCAGACCCTCCGAAACCCCAGAAAACGGCATGTAACGCCTTCGTAACGTTTCTGAAATCCGCCGAAAAATGCTCTGAAGCTCTTTGGAATGCCTCCAAAATCCCCCTTAAACCCCCAAAAACCCCATGTAACGCACCTCAGACCTTCCGAAACCCCTGAAAACGCTATGTAACGCTTCCGTAACGTTTGTGAAATCCACCGAAAATTCTCTGAAGCTTTTTGGAATGCCTCCAAAATCCCCCTTAAACCCCCGAAAACCCCATGTAACGCACCTCAGACCCTCCGAAACCCCAGAAAACGGCATGTAACGCCTTCGTAACGTTTCTGAAATCCGCCGAAAATGCTCTGAAGCTCTTTGGAATGCCTCCAAAATCCCCCTAATACCCCCAGGAACCCCATGTAACGCACCTCAGACCCTCCGAAACCCCAGAAAACGGCATGTAACGCCTTCGTAACGTTTCTGGAATCCGCCGAAAGTGCTCTGAAGCTCTTTGGAATGCCTCCAAAATCCCCCTAATACCCCCAGAAACCCTATGTAACGCACCTCAGACCTTCCGAAACCCCTGAAAACGCTATGTAACGCTTCCGTAACGTTTGTGAAATCCGCCGAAAATTCTCTGAAGCTCTTTGGAATGCCTCCAAAATCCCCCTTAAAGCCCCGCAAACCCCATGTAACGCACCTCAGACCCTCCGAAACCCCAGAAAACGGCATGTAACGCCTTCGTAACGTTTCTGAAATCCCCCGAAAATGCTCTGAAGCTCTTTGGAATGCCTCCGAAATCCCCCTAATACCCCCAGAAACCTCATGTAACGCACCTCAGACCCTCCGAAACCCCAGAAAACGGCATGTAACGCCTTCGTAACGTTTCTGGAATCCGCCGAAAATGCTCTGAAGCTCTTTGGAATGCCTCCGAAATCCCCCTAATCCCCCCAGAAACCCCATGTAACGCACGTCAGGCCCTCCGAAACTCCCAAAAACGCCATATAACGCCTCCGTAACGTTTGTGAAATCCGCCGAAAAATGCTCTGAAGCTCTTTGGAATGCCTCCAAAATCCTATAATGAAAAAAATGTACTATTCGGTTCACGGGTTGGGAGCAGGGGCGTACAATTTCGTTTCAATGATACACTTTCATGCAACATTTGAATGAGTCACTTCAAGTGTTTCATACATTTTTCTAATGACTCGGTCGTTAAAAAAAACTTTTCCACTCATCGTAGCACTCGGTAGTCTCCCACCCGGTCGCATTGCTTGTGCTTCACCCGTCAGAGCATTAGTGTCTCACTGGTGCGCGCTAGTCTCTCAATGGTTACGGGCGCCGGTTAATTGGATTTAAGTGGTCGAATTTGTTATCCTCTTTCATAAAACATAATTATCATTCTATTGGCCTGCACCACTATTTAAAAATGTAGTTTAAATAGTGTTTTTAGCATGTTGAAGTATTTCAATGACTCATAAATGAAACGAAAATCCAAGTGTATCACCCCATGTTTCATACACACTTGTTTCTGTAGCAGCAACGAACGAGTGTGTTGCTGGGTGAGAGATGAAGCATCACAGCAGTCCGTTCGCATGGGAAACGATTTGCTACAGTCGTCGTACGTCATGTTTTCCTTTCGAAATTGCACGACCCTGGTTGGGAGGTATGGCTTTCAATCTTTGGAGGAATAACTTATGAAAGCTTAAAAATACGTTTTTGAGTTATTCTTGCAAAGACTGAACGCCATACCTCCCAACATAATCATCAGCAGTCAAAATTCGAAGAAATTATTTATACTTATACAGTGTAATTCGTCGGAACTACCTATAAATCCAAGAGGGGATGAATCATCCCGGATGATCACTAATCACAAGTAGTAATTTTTTCTGCAGTAGAGATGGAAAGAACAGCTATTGAATTAAAGAAGGCAAAATTTCTGATTAAATTATAAGTACCTAAATAGTCGATAAATTATTCAGTAACAAAACTTAAAAGAACAGCCAATAAATTTAAGAAGGAAAAATTACTGAACAAAAGATCAAACTAAATTACCATTAAATACTACACCAACACAACTTGAAAGAATAGCCTATAAACAAAAGAAGGAAAAATTTCCTATAGAAATGTCAGTGGCTGAAATACATGATTACTATAAAAGCACCATAATGTTTCTCTCAATGAGCAAGAACATGAACCATTCGACCTTTTGTCCCATTCGACCTTTTGTCCCATTCGACCTTTTGTCCCATTCGACCTTTTGTCCATTCGACCTTTTGTCCATTCGACCTTTTGTCCATTCGACCTTTTGTCCATTCGACCTTTTGTCCATTCGACCTTTTGTCCATTCGACCTTTTGTCCATTCGACCTTTTGTCCATTCGACCTTTTGTCCATTCGACCTTTTGTCCATTCGACCTTTTGTCCTTCGACCTTTTGTCCTTCGACCATTTGTCCTTCGACCTTCTGTCCTAAAGCCGTATACAAATGTTTGTGGTGTAGGTGTTAAGGTGAGTGACTATAAATCAGGAGGTCCGAGTTCAATTCCCAGTTTTCCCACAGATTAATTAACACATTCCTAAACATCTCTTCTAGAAAAGGACGTGGCTAATGGTAAAAATAGGCTCACGAAAGTGTTTTTATTTTATTTTTACACAATTAATAAGTTAAATTGATTAGTGATTAAGCTCTTATAGAGCCTTAAACCAGCCATCCAATGAACCTCAAATCAGCTAAAGGTGGAATAAAATCACCAAAATTAGATGTATAGGAGCTGAGTAAAGGATTGTACCTCTTGTACTCAGCTTTTGTTCAAATGAAGGCTAATTCAAAACAGTTGATGAAACGTTTGTACAGCATCAAATCGTTATCTCGGTAGTTTCTAGCAGTGAACATTCAAGAGATTCCTCCATCCATAGTCTCTTACAGGAGTTCAGTCGAGGAATCCTCATCAAAGTTTTTCTCCAAGTATTCTTCTAGTCATAGGTATTTCCAGGTACATTTCATTTATTTCTCCAGATGTTTCTCTAAGAGATCTCCTAAGCAATTATTGCTGGATTCTACCCGGTCTTGGTCCATTTATTTCAAGTGTTTTTCCAAAAAAATCTTCTTGAATTCTTCCCCTCGATTATCACATATGTTCCGAAAAAAAAAATTGGAATCAGATATATGTACAGCAGCATGAGGAGTGAGTAGGACATGTAGAATATGTCCTGTGCACAGAATAGTGGGGTAGGAAAGTCAATTTATTGTCTTACCCATGATTTTTTTTAACCACAAATAAAAACATCAATATATTTAACAACATATTTTTCTTTCGAACTGATTACTTCAAACAAAAGGTTGGAATTAGAAACGGCTGTTACGTTACTAAAACATCACCAGACATGTAAAGCCTGTATCCGCAATAATCGGGACACAGAAGTATGGCAGTAACTCTGTACTGAATCAATAAAAATTGATCAAAAATTAACTGAGAACTCTTCGCTGTATGTTTATTTTTTGTGCAAAATTTCATTAAAATCGATGCATTACTTTTAACTGTAGATGACAAACAAACAGACGTGGTTTTTAAGATTTTGTACAATCATCGCCAATTTTCATTCGCATACTAGATGGTTCTTTTCCGCTACAATTCAAAGTTCTGTAAGGATAATTATGAAATTTCGTGAGCAGTTATGATACTTATAGAGACACTTTCTTGCAAAATTTCATCAACTTTTATCGATTGGATTGAAGACACTGGTGTTGATAGGGGATAGTGTTAGTGAAAATGTTTCATGTTTTTCATGTGCGATGTTTGCCCATTCATAACTTTTGAATGTACATATCTGCCAATTTTCATGAAATTTTCACAGAAGGTAGTTGATTATGTGTATATTATTCCTGCAAAATTTGGTGATTATTGGTGTAGTACTTCCAACAATACAATCGAAACAATAAGGGGTGCTCACTAATTGTTGTCTGAGGGGCTAAAATCACGGTTAGCCCCAATATATGTTTCGGCTATAAAATTGTTGATAGTGCATCGATTTTTTTGAAATTTTGCCTATGCAAGGGATTCATATTGAGAGGTTTGTGTTCAAAATTTCAGCCATTTCTTTCGTCAAATTCAAAAGTTACAGCGCTGACGAGCTCAACCAGGGGGTGTACAAAATTCAATTGCTCGCGTTCTACTGTTTCATTGCTACAACAAAAGGTACCGATTCAATTGAAATTTCGCAGGTGAAATAAACACATCTTGAGATATTATCAAGCAAAATTTGAGCAATTTTAATGTATATATTGCAGAGTTGCAGCCATATTTTTGTGTCCCGATTATTGCGGATACAGGCTTTATGTCTGCAAATAACTGATGATTGATGTTTTTGCAGATAATCATGATTTCAAAAATACGTATTATTCTAAGGTTCTCTTCAGGGGCTTCACACTTTTCGAAGAATACTAAATTCCTTCAAGGATTGATCTATTAATGTACACACAGATTCCTCCAGGCATTCTTCTACTAATGATTTCGGCTTGCTGTCACAGAAATAGACATTGTTTATTTTCACCGCCAACGTTTCAATCCTCGGTTTTGAATCTTCTTCAGGGCTCGAAAGTAACCAACTTGTGAGGTGCCATATTTACACGGAGGTAAGTCCAGATTACCTTCAATAACAATTTCCTACCCTTGCTAAGTTAAAGGGAAAATTAAAAGTGGGGGTTTTAACACATTGTTCGAAGTCCGAAATTTATGCACTTTGAGCCTTTTCAGATGTTTCACTGTCGAAGAAAAGGAGGTGATGTCAGTAATATTCAAGTTGTGTGACAGTTCAGGGCAATCTGGAGGCTTCGGAAGCGGCAAAAATGGTCAATGACTTTTTTCGTGTTTATAGAAAACCCATTCACGAAACATCTTGAATAAAGAGCTGTCGCATGATATATTTTTGAGCAAAACTATAAATTTCCTGTATTACCGGTAGGGTAGAATTAGCTTATACAGGAATAAAAATTAAAAAAAAAACCCTATTATCGGTTCTGCCACGGTACCCCAGGAGTACCAGAAGTGGCCACAATAGTCAATGAGCATTTCTTAGTTATAGAAATCCTGTACTGTTATGGTTTGGCTTTACAGTATTAATGGGAATGGAAAACGATTGATCTTGATTATTCCCCACGTTTCGGTCCGTTTGGGACCTTTTTCAAGGGTTCAGTCTTACAGGTTTTCTGGTCGAAAGCAGTTTTGCTTAACTTAAAAAGTCATACGTTCGTCTTGGCTTAGTTTTTGTCCGATCGAGTATAGACCTTTGCGATGCTGACAAACTTTTCTTCTGCAGCGATCTGGAGTTCGGGTTCTTTAAGTTTCTGGAATACTCTGATTTTTTATGTTTAGCAAAACTGTTTTTCACCAGACACCTTAACGATTGGATCCTTGATAGTAGTCTCAAACGGACCAAAACGTCGCACAGTGGCCGGAAGCCGGACAAAACCTCAAAAATCGACTTTAATTTTTTATTTTTCTAATATTTTTCTTCCATAATAGATGCATTAACTAAAAAAACCCCAAATTATCAAGTCATTTGGTCAAAAATTGAGTCTTGTAGATTTTTTCAAAGTTGAGGTTTTGTGTGGTACTTTACTAGTGTTTTTTGTCTTTATTTTATGAGCTTTCTTCATGAGCTCGTTGTTAAACTTAGGAAGATTTGGATAATGTGACAATATTATTGGTGTTTTTGGGTATAAATAACCATTACATTTCAGGGTTTGTTTGGAATCTAATCACAACATTATTATGTTTTTACAACATGCAAAAAAATTTACTTTTATGAAATTTTGAAGAAAAACTTCGTATTAAAGAGATCTAGTACTTTTTTAGGAAACATCAGAAAACGACGCCGTATCCTGGATCTGACGTGCAATTTTGTCCAGTTTTTGGCTGTATAAGTCACTGTTTGCGCATTTTTGCGCTTAGCACGAATTTTTTTATTTTTTTTCTATCAGGTCACAATGGAGCCGCATGGTTGCGGAGGAAGTGATAATGTTTGAAGTTTATATTTTATTTTTACACGATTCAAATTGACTTCAGGCAATCCTCATTCTAGTAAGAGGCCTTCTCTTAGGCACGTGATGATAGGGGGAGCGGAGCGGAATATGGGGTGGGGGGTGGAATGATTGATAACGTGATGGTCACTGTCTGACATTTTTTATTTTTTTTTTCTCAACAATGTTTTATTTTTTGACAGAAAATCACAACAAGATGGGTGTTTCAGTTAAAAAACATTGAGCTGGTGGAGAGGAGAGTGATGACTAAGAATGATTAAGCTTTTATTTACTTGGACATACATCCCAATTGTTTAAGATGGTGTTGCTTCACCAAATAAAACTAATTCTTTTAATCATAAAAATAAAAACAAAAAAAAACAATTCAAGACCAACAATTGAAAAGACCGCATCAACATTGCGTGAACCAGGGGTTCCCAAGCTTTTTGAGGTGGCGTCCCCCTTTAAGAATTATCAAAACATCTGCGGCCCAATGAAAATTTTTAGAAAAAAATATTTGTTAAATTAACTAAACCGAGTTTTTTGGGTACAGCGACGCAGCCAGAAATCTACTGTGGAAGGGATTTTCGACGATCAATGATACGTTTTTTTTTTAATTCGACACTCACATTTCGTAAACAATGATGTCATGTACATTTCTGCTTAACGACACATAGAGTTATAAAGATATTGAAAATATTTGTTGGAGCTCTACTGTTCAATAATATGATTTCCGATCTCTGATGATCGTTATCAACAACTCCATTAATTTCGGCGAATATGCCCAATCAGAAAGGCATAACAAAAACATAACATAATAATATCAACGGTTGATGATCTATATCAAGGTTTGTTATATTAGATATACTTGTTGGAATCTGTACGAAAACTAGTTTGTATTATTTCAAGGTTCTAACAAAGTCAGTTACAATAAATGAATACGTGATTTGATCATCATTATATCAACAAACTCAGTAAGAATTTTTAAAATGCAATGTGTAACAAATCGATTTTTTTTGGTAGTGGTTAGTGCGTAAATTAACCGGTGTATGGCGCCATTGTGTTTAGAAAATACACAATTGTTGATATCCTTTATTATATGAACTACCAAAAAAGCTCATGTCTTCATCAAATTTGTACAGAATCCTTTGAAGCGTATGCCTTCAGAAGGTGGAAAATGAGGTTAGAAACTCCACCATTACGTGATGATATTAGGTAATTTTAAATGTTTCTTATCATGATCCAGATCACCTGCACAGTTCGTATGTTCAGCAAAGTAGTTCGTGATTCTTGAAATTCTCGAATGGTGTAAAATTGTATGCACAATAGTGTGGGTCATCGGAACCGTTTTCTCAGATCAAAGCTTTTTAGGTTCCGTTTCGGGTCCTGAGTATCTGTGCAAAATTTGAGTACGATCGGTTGCGTCTACACTTTGCGAATTGCAACTGAAATTTGTATGGAATTTTGTATGGGAAAACATACTTTTTTGCATTTTTGTCATAAGTTGAAAAAGTTTGTCTGAAACTTTTTAATCAATACTGTAAAATGATAGCCTAGGATGTTCTGAAAAACTTTGTTGAAGACCGCAAAGCGATCCAATGCTTGTGAAAATTGTTATAACCAACAAATTGCATGCATGTGTTTATGTTTTAACATGTAAAGGAATAATAATAGCAACAAAATCATGCTGTTTCGCCAAGCAATGCCAACGCTATAACTTGTTTCATAAACATCAGATCACTTCGCGGTCTTCAACAAAGTTTTTCAGGACACCCTAGGCTATGTTTTCACTTTACCGGTTACGTGGTTTTAGACAAATTCGAGCTTGTTAAGAGAGAAATGCAAAAAAGTGTGTTTTCCCATGTAAAACCCCATACAAGCTTCAAACGCGATGCGCAAAACGTAGACACAACCGATCGTGCCCAAATTTTGCACACTTATTTGGGTCCTGAAATGGGATCAAAAAAGCTTTGATCTGGTGGGATGCCATTGAATTTTTCATTTTTGCATATAAACGATGACCCACTCTAATGCACAATTTCACTACTACGAGCTATTTGATATGTTAAATCTCATTATTCTGCTGTCCTAGGAAGTTCAGCGAAGTTGTCGAGAAGTCCTTGGCTCTCAAGTGGAAAATGTTATATATAATTGAACTGCGGTGTTTACAGGATTTTGTACATGTCTTACAGGTTGAATGTTTATTATGGATGGCTACGGAGTACTTTCAGGGAATATTGCTAGAGCTATTAAAACTATTTCTCTTGTAGTTTTCTCAACGATTCCTACGTGAATTCTTACTGACGATCGTCCAGTCAAATATTTAAATATTGCTCCAAAAGTTCTTAAAGAGATTTCCCCAACTACAGTTCACACTCAAGTTTGTACATATTTGATGAAAAAATAATGCACAAGTAGGACAACAGTTAATAGGGTTTGAAATTTGATATTTCTGTTATTACACTGTTGATTACCATTTTCAATTTTTAGGTTCAGTCAGAGTGGACCAAGTACAACAGTTCAATATTACAAGAAAGGGTAGTCAATTAATAAGCTATTTAAAAATTATTAACTTGAACATTTAATAGCTAACAACTTTTGAACGTATTTTTATAGTTCGGTACGTTTTTTGAAATATTGTAGTTACACAGTTCATAATAATTTATTCAGAAGACTTGCGTTTTTCAAAAATTCGTTCAGACAGAGTGAACCAAGTACACAATTCTAAAATAACCGGTAAAATCAATTTCTTCATGAAACGGGTATTGGTACATTTCAATATGATGCCCAACAGCTGCTAAACAAACATATTTAGATTTGGAAAGGATTGCGAAGAATAAGGTAATTTCAACTATTTTTCTTAGAGACACATGGTCCACTCTGTCTGCACGAGAATTGTCACAATTTGCTTCTACACGATGATCTGTAAAATACGATATTGACCATAATAAAATGGATTTTCACGTGCTTTCTTGATAAATAATCATCAGAAAATGCGTTAGGGAGTCATACGATTTGGGAACGTATTATATTTTGATGATAAACTATTTTGATTATTGAATTTCATCCAATACTTATTTTTTCTATTCTCTTGACATCAAGCATTTGGTCCTCTCTGACTGCACACTATTATCGATTTTTGCAGTTCATTCAAAAGAAAATTGTGCTATAACTCTCGTTAATTGTAACATTAAGAAAATCGGGTGAATGTTCCAGGTAGTTAAAATAATTCTTAATCAAATGCCTTAAAAATTTAATTTTCGTCAATTTTGTTACTTGGTTCCCTCTGACTTAACGCCGACCAATTGATCCATTGAAAGAAAACGTAAGAAATCGAATTTTTTTAATGATTTATGTAGTTTTGAAGATTTTGGACCACCCTAACGGCAAAAATACACAATTATAGTCAATTTCAATAAAACTCATGATTTAAGAACCCCCAAATTAAAAGGGTAATCGGAATCTACGTTCAAAAACGCATCGTAATAGCTTATTATCGATTACTTTTTACATGCTTCCCATAATCAGTAGATTTTAAAATTTTGAACCACCCTAGTATAGTAAAATCAAATTTATTGAAAAGTTCCATATCAGAAATAGATTTAGAATCCAAACCAGAACATTACCTAAGTCGTATCCCCGAAATAATATAGAAATTCTATGCACGAAAAGTCCTGAAGAAGAACCTGTCGCACAATTTGTTATGGAGTAAAAATATAAATTACTCCAACTGCCAGTTCCGCCGGGGATATTCTAGAGTACCATGGAACATCCGAAGGAACTTCAGATATTTAAAAATCTTACTGTTTGAACTAACTTCGATAAGGCTTCGATTAGTCAACCATGTTTCAAAATAGTTTTATAGAAAAAACAATAGTTCTGACAGGAACACTTTGAATTCCATAACGCTGGTACTCCAAGGGAATGAGGAATAATTCCGGAATCATCTGGATTTCACTCTTCGTGTCCCATTTAATCAGAAATACAATAAAAACTGGATCTTGTCTCAAAATTTCATCAGGATTGGTTGAAATTCAACAGAGTTATGGATTTTTCTATAAAATTTGATGTCAAAAATGACGTAATTACTTAACAACCGTTTTCGTTTTTTAAGTAATTACGCCATTTATGACATCAAATTTTATAGAAAATTTCTAATCAGGTTCTACCCCTTAAGGCGAAACTGGAAGCATTTCCTCATTTCTTTTTGTTTTTGATTTTCTATTTAATAACGAAGTAATATTTTTAAAATCGGTTTCCGTACACATATAGAGTATGGATCGAGGTATCTTCTGAATTTTTTTGTGGTGGAAAATGATTTCCATTTTTGCAGAAACTCATTTCTTTGTGAAATTTTATTCAAAAATGGTTTCTGCAAATACGAAAAATATTTTCCACCACAAAAAATTCAGAAGATTCCTTGATCCACACTCTACATGTGTACATACGCACGAAAACCGATTTTGAAAATAATGCTTCGTTATTTGATAAAAAAAAATCAAAAACCAAAAAGTGAGGAAATGCTTCCAGTTTCGCCTTAAGGCTTTTTTGAAGAAAAGCCGGAAAAACTATGCCCGAATTCGTGGAAAATTTTCAAAAAAATATTTTTGAGAAGGTGATTTCATAAGCTTTGATCACTGAAATTTTTGGAATGCACTTTTTTTTTCTTTCCTGAGCTATGACCAATTTTGTGAAAAATGACCATGTAAGCCTATATTCTATGGTCATTTTTCACAAAATTGGCTACAACGAACGAAAAAAAAAGTGCGTTCTAAATATGTCAGCAATCAAAGCTTATAAAAATACCTTCTCAAAAATATATTTTCGAAAATTTTCTGCGAGTTCAGATATAGTTTTTTCGGCATTTTTAATGATTTTTCTCAACGGTGGAAAATTTTGAAGAAAGCTTTTTCCACTTCATATTGTTTTTGGATTCCTGAGAAAATTTGCTTTCATTTTCATTAAAAAACTTTGTTTCTACGATGCTTCGTTCTTGAGTTATGATTTTCAAAAAAAGGCTTATATGCCACATTTGGACATTTTTAAACAAAATTGGCCATAACTCGAAAATGAAAAAAAAGTGCATTCCAAAAATTTCAGGAATTAAATCTTATGAAACAATCTTCTCAAAAATATTTTTTTGAAAATTTTCCACGAGTTCGGCCATAGTTTTTCCGGCTTTTCTTTACAAATTTTCTCAACTGTGGAAAAATTTGTGGAAAACTTTGTCCAGTTCATTTTTTTTTGATTTCTGAGAAAATTTGCTTTCATTTTCTAAAAAAAAAACTTTGTTTCTACGATGCTTCGTTCTTGAGTTATGATTTTCCAAAGTAAGTAGTGTCAGGGGAAAACAAGAAATTTCCACCTGAGTTTTCCGGGAAAATAGGCGATACTGAATTATTCATTTTTTTTATTCATTTATCCATGAACCCTGCCTGTGAAAAAAAATTCATGAGAATCTGAGACGCTTCGGCCCAACTTGTACGATAATAAAAAAAAATGCCCTGGAGTCATATATCACCCCTCCGGGCCCATTCTTTAGTCTGGAGTATAGTTGGATCATGTTCTATGTTCATATTGATTATTGTGCAGTAGAAAACTCGTTTCGCTACCAATGTCAATGTATATCTTTCAAACTAATCGGCAAAGTCTTGCGATTGATGATCGTTGTGATGCAGCACATTCGCATATTGTGGTACCCGTACGAACAGTGTTGAATCTTTAACTTTAAGAATAACCGCACGTGCCACTTTTCCCCTACTTCATAGTAAAGCACCGACCGACACAATAGAATAGTGGCGATTCTAGAAAATGCTCCTTCTCTGAAGCTCCGTGCTTTTCCACTTCTCCGTAGAGAAGGCGTTTAATTTTACGCTTGAGACAATGGTGATGAAAAAGATGATGATGGCGACGACGACGCTGACGACAACGACAATGACCGACGGTGATGATAGGCGAGGGTGTCACGGTCGCCACGTTATGAAAGAATGTTGGACCAGCTATAGCGGGTGCAATGTATTGGAATCTTCAAGCGAAAGTTAAAGTGTTGTTATGAAATGTGTGGGTCGTAATGGAAGTTTCTAGAATTTAATCTACTAAGGATTTTCTTCTTCGAATCTACCACAAAATCCTAAATAGGTTCTGATCTACCATAAAAATTGCTAATTTTAACAGTACAACCCTCGTAAAATTTCGAGCTCATCTCAAAATATCTTAATTTTCGGTCCCCTTCTCTCCGGCCAAACAACGTTGTTAACAGGATGTTTCATCTAAACCGCAATAAATTATTCATGATTTCCCCGTATGAATCTGAGTCCCATAACCTTTTGCAGAGTTCACACGTTCATCCATGTCCTCCTGCCAAGTTGAGCCGTTTTAATCGCTCTCAAATCGTTGCACACCACGACCAAGAATGCAACCACTTTTACCGCAAACGCAACGTCCAACTATTAATCAAAAAATGCCCCCGAGGCCCTGTGTGGGTCCTTCCCATTTCCCGGGCGCAATCACAATGAATGCAAATAAAAATTATAATAATAAGGTGCAGTTTTTCGCTCGCATGGCCGGAAGAATGTGCTGTGGCCCAAAAAGAAGCCATTCATTGTCTCACTTTTTCCCGTTTTATGCATTGGTTTTATCATCGCTTATTATCACCCGATTTGTTTGACTTTTCGTTTCTTTTTGGGTGTTGCTCTTGTTATTTACTTTCGGCGAAAAGATTTTGATCTTGCTTCGCGTTTTGGGATTTTTCGTGGGTCACGTTTAGTCCCTTCCAAAAAAAATGGTTAATGGTGGACACGATCGTCGTTGCGCTGCTGGTGCATGGAAGGCATCATGCATGCGTGGTTGTTGTTGTTCCACTTAATAATGGTGATTGGTACCAATAAATATTGGCTCATTTTCACTGCCACTGCCGACGAAGCCCAGAATTGCACGCTTCATCCGGCGTGGATAAAACAAAAAAAGAGAGAAAAGGTGATAGAAGTGTGTTGATAAGCCAAATGATGGGATCGACAATTTGTGGCAATAAATTTTCGGCGATCGCCAGTAGTTTGGCGATTTTTTTTTATTCGAGAGTACCCGATGAAAAAATAAGGGTATATGTTTTTATAAATTTTTATTACAGACCTTCATTTGGCATTATTTCACGCCATGTTATTTCTTACCTTTGGAATTCATTTACAGGGGATAGACAAAATGATCGGGACAGGCAAAATTTTCACTTTTCAAAAAATGTTCAACTAGCTGTAACTTTTCGAAAAGTGCATCAAATATTCTCAAATTTTTACTGTAAGTTCATCAACTAGTTGTGTAGCAGTGGTCCAAATTTGGGAAAGATCGAGCCATTCTCCACGAAGTTATAAAGACTCTTGGAAAAGGTAAAATTATTCGATAGCCAACTTTGAGCTGCTATATCTCCGGATTCAATGAACCGAATGCAATGAAATTTTGACCATTTATGACTTATATAATGAGCTATGAAAAGCCGTTGACTTAACTTAAAATTCTTAACACCGTAGAAAATTATAACGATTAGATTATTTTCCTAATAAAACACCAAATTATTCGAAACTTCAACATCGTTTCATAATTCAAGATGTAAATTATAGTTCATTTTATTTCCCTCTAATTGACTTATATATAAATGTGTTTTGAAGAAAAGTAACAACACAGCCGCCAACAATTTGAAAGAGTAATGGAATACATTTTAAAAATAGACCAATTTGCTAAAAAATCGCGAAAAAAAAATTGTTATAACTTTTTCTCTTGTTGAAAATTTCAAGTTAAGTCAAATGTTTTCCAGAGTTTATTATATAAGTCATGTATGGCCAAAATTTTATTGCAATCGATTCATTAAATCCGGAAATATAATAGCTCAAAGTTGGCTATCTGATAATTTTACCTTCTCCAAGAATCTTTATAACTTCGTGGAAAATGGCCCAATCTTTTCCAAATTTGGACCACTGATACACAACTAGTTAATGAACTTACAGTAAAAATTTGAGAATATTTGATGAACTTTTCGAAAAGTTACAGCTAGTTGAACATTTTTTGAAAAGTGAAAATTTTGCCTGTCCCGATCATTTTGTCTATCCCCTGTACCTAGTAGACAAAAAAAAATCCGTCAAAGATTACTTCTGGAACTCTTTTAGGGATGCCTCTTGGATTGGAACGCCTTCCAAGATTTCTTATATAATTCATTCTTATTTTTCTAAGTATTCCTCCTTAAATTCCTCCTGGAGGTGCTTTCAGATTCCTACAGGAGTTTTTCCAAGATTCCTACAATTATTGTCAGAATTCCTCCTTGAGAATCTTCCAGGATTCCTGAATTTCGACCGATTTCGCTTACAGTTTTTCACTGTTCTTCCTGCGTTTTCTCTAGCACATTTTCATGAAGTATATCTTCAACGATATTTCTCAGAGTTTTCAGCGACATAACTTCAAGAGTTTCTTTAGGAACTCACTTGCCTACTTACTTTCAGTCCTGGGCACCCACGGTGGTGCAGAGGGCCGAATTGAAAGATTTCCATCCTGGACGATTGCCAGCCATCGCCTTGACCTGTGGCCAGGTCAAATTTCTGTCGACTTGCTTGATTTCGTTGTAGAGGCTGCGCCGCCATGAGCCTATGGGTCTGCCTCTGCTGCGATGTCCTGCTCGGTTCCAGTCTAACGCTTGTTTGCAGATTTAGTTTCCGCCCCTGCGTAGGGTGTGGCCGACCCACCTCCACTTTTGCTCCCGAATTTCTGTCGCTATCGGCTTTTGATGATATGGACGATGGAGCTCCACCATATACGAATTGTATACCGCAGGCATCTATTGATGAAGACCTGCAGCCGTTGAGTGTTCTCCACTGATACACACCAGGTTTTATTAGCGTATAGCAGCACAGATTTCACGTTCGAGTTGAAAATTCGGATATTGGTGCGTCGACTAATCTGGTTGATTTTCCATACATTTCTCAAACTCGCAAAAGCAGCCCTCGCCTTCTTGATCCGTGCACCTATGTCGATCTTGGTGCCGCCATCGGCCGCCATTTGGCTACCAAGGTATTGGAAGCATTCAACATTCTCCGCTGATTACCCAGCTACCGTGTTGACCGTGTTTACATCCAACGATTTGGTCTTGTTGACTTTGATGATAAGACCTGCCACTGAGGAGCGATTGGCAAGATCATCGAGCTTGCTCTGCATATCAGAGCGCCGTTGAGCAAGGAGTGCAACGTCATCAGCCAGTTCAAAGTCATTTAGGTGCTCCATGGTAATGGGTTGCCACAGCAATCCACGATTTTGCTCATGGTCAATCGCATAAACCAGGATCTCGTCGATTACGATGAGAAACAGTAGCGGTGATAGTGTACATCCTTGCCTCACTCCAGCAACGACCCGGATAGGATCAGGCAAAACACCGTTGTGCAGTACTTTGCAAGAAAATGCCCTGTACTGTGCTTCACTAAGGCCGATGATTTTTTCAGGGAGACCCTTGCGTCTGAGGGCTTCCCACATGTTTTCGTGATTGAGACGGTCGAAAGCATTTTCGTAATCAATGAACACCAGGTAGAGAGATTCTTGGAATTCATTGATTTGCTCCAGAATGATATGAAGCGTGACAATGTGGTCCACACAGGATCGTCAGGCATGGAACACCGCTTACTGCCGTCGGAGAAGAACTCAGTTTGCAATAATTTTCCGCAATTCCTTCGCAGTTCTCTGGATTTTCCCAGCAGTCCCCCCTCCCACCAGGATTTCAGCAGTTATTCCTGGGATTTTCATTGAAGATCCTCCCAAAATTCGAGATTTTTTTCCAGGATTTTTTCATGACTTTTCTACAGGAGCTCATCCCGGAGTTTTTTTTTTCAGAGGATTTCCATGTATTGCTCCTAGAGTTCATCACGAGGTTTATCCCGGAGTTCCCCTGTAATTTCTTCAGGAAATTATTGTGAGCTTTCGTCTAGAGGTATTTCTTAGACAGAATATTTTTCAATGGGATTACACTACAGATTTCTTTTAGAGTTTCTCCCGTTTTTTTATTAGAAGATTCCTTCCAGTGTTGCTCCAGGGATGTCTCTTCCGTTTTTTCTTCTCAAGATTTCTTCCGGAATATCATTTGAGATTTTTGCGGTATTTATTGTTAATATACAATTGCTGAAAAAAATCCTTGAGAAATTCTACGGATCCTTGAAAGAATGTACGATTCAAGCCTGAAAAAATTTCTGAAGCAGTCCTTAGAGGTATCCTGCAAAACATCCCTATCGAAAATAAAGAAAGAATCCCTACAAGAATTTCGGGACAAATCTCCAGAGATGGAATCCCGGGAAGAATTTCGGGCGAAATCTCTGGAAAAATCCCACAAGACCCGGGTAGAGGAAAAAAGCTCAATAATAGTATATTTTGATATGAAGATCAAAAAGTGATATTTGTTTGATTGATATAAGAGATAACAGATCTAAAAAGTATATAAAAAATTTACTCCTGGCACATTATCATCATATCATATTTAGATCTTGTAAGATCTAGCCAATATCAGCGATATTTTAGTTTGATCTTGAAATATCAAATTTTGAAATTGTTCAGATGTTCCGGGAACATTTTTTAGATTTTTTTTATTTTCTGATCTTTTATCTCTTATATCAAGCAAGCGAATACCACGTTTTGATCGTCAGTATTTCACATATATTCCAAAGCGAATTTCCGGGGGAGCCCTTGCAATTTCGAATAGAGCTCCGAAAAAACTTCTGGAGGAACTCTGGAAAAGTTCCCGGAGAAACTCATAAGAGATGCCTGGAGTAAATCTGGATGAAAATCTCGTATAAGATGCGGAAAAAAGTCCCGGGAGAACTTCAAAAGTAAAACCTGAATAATTTTGGATAAAAAAAAACCTAAATGTTTCGGTAATCAATTCTCGGAGGAATGCTGGAAGAAATTCATGGAGGAACCCCAAAAGGATCTTAAAAGAATCTCAGGGAGTTTCCAAGGATTCCTTCGATGATGTCTGAAAAAAAAAGTTGATAGAATAAGATTTTTTGCAATCAGTATAGGGGAGACTGAGGAGACTTGATCCCTGGGTAGACTTGTTTCCCCCATATTTTCTCGGAATCAAAAACAGTTTTCTTCTAGCATACTTTTTCCAAAGCAACATCTGGGCAGACGACAATTGATTTTAATTGTGTATTGCATTATTTTTTTAATGGCTGATGGTTTGTTTTCAGTCCTTCAGAAATCTTTTAGGCGATTCCCAAAATTCTCAATAACTTTGTGAAAATTGAATCAAATCGTGTCAAAATTTCACAGCATATAATATAAATAAAATACTGACAGACGTATTTATCCAAATAAGACTGTTATATAAATATTTTAATTATTGTAGCTTAGTGTATACAACAGTGACATCTGAAAAATAAAATTCTATTCGGAAGCCTCTATTTACTTGGAATTCTAGTATATTTAACGATAAAATGTGTCGGATAATTGTTATTTTAGTACAAATCATGAAAAGGGGGATCAAGTCTCCCCATTTTCAAAATACGGCATATCCTTAACAATTTAAGGAAATCTTATAATTTCAAACACACCGTATTCATAAAAAATGCAAGAAAACTTGAAAAGAAAATAAATAGGAAGCTCCTGGAGTTATTTTCCCTTTAAATAAACCATGTGCTCAAAATGGGATCAATTGTGACCCATTTTTGAAAAATACATAATAAGACATGCCTCCATAAAAACACAGTTTTGAAAACTTTAACAATAATTTAAAGTATTTCTGTTTTGTATAAAATTGCAATAGATGTTTACCTACCATTCTGTACAAAAAAATGGATCTAGTTTTGTGTTTTTTCTTAAAGTTACAGGCAAATTAAGAAAAAGGGATCAAGTCTCCCCAGTCTCCCCTTCCTGCCAATACTCGAGGAGAATTTCCAAAGGAGCCCTACATGGAATTTTCAGCGGAATTCTAGAAGAAGTCCCGTAAACACTCCGAAAGAAAACCACGGCAAAACTTCCAAAACTTCGCTCATCGTATACGACGTGAATGCTGTGCAGTTTAAAGCTCAAACAGGCGCGCATCCTGAAAGATTGCTAGAAGAATTGTTGTGAAAACTCCCAGAGGAATTCTCAGAAGAACTCCCTTGAGAATTCTCAGAAGAGCTACCGCAGGAACTCCCAGAGGAACTCTTGGAGGTTTCTTGGAGGAACTCTTGGGGCAATTCCTAGAGAAACTCCTGAAGTGATTTCTGCAGGAATTCCTGGAGCAATTACCAGCAGAACTCCGAGAGAAATGCTCGGAAAAACTCCAGGAACAATTTTCGGGGAAACTTCTAAAGCAATTCTTGGAGAGACCCCTGGTGGAATTCTTGGAGGAACTCATGGAAGAATTTCCGGAAGAATCCCTGGAACGATTCCCAGATAAACTCCTGGAGAATTTCTCTAAGGAACTCCTGGAGCAATTCCTGTAAAAACTCTTGAAATAATTTCTGAAGAAACTGAACTGAAGCGCTCTTGTAGCAATTCCCGGCAGAACTCCTGGAGCTATGCTCTGACAAACTCCAGGAACTATTTTTTGAGGGAACTTCTAAAGCATTTCTTAGAGGAACCCCTTGGAGAAATTCTCGAAGAACTCCTACAGACATTTCCGAAAGAACTCCTGAAGCAGTTCCCGGAAGCACTCGAGGAGCATTTCTTGGAGGAAGTTCTAGAGGATTTCTTTGAGAAACTCGTGGAGCCATTTTCGAAGGAACTCCAGATTCTCCGAAGAACTCCTAAAGCAACTTCCGGAGGAACTCCTGCAGCGATTCCCGGAAGAACTCCTGAAGCAATTCCCGAGAAAACTCCTAGAGGAGTTCGCGGGACACTTCATGAACAATTTTCGGGGAAGCTTTTGGAGCATTTCTTGGAGGAATTCTCGGAGGAACTCTTGAGGAATTCCTGGAGCATTTTCCGTGAAAAATTTTCGCTTTGGTGATTTTTCAACCATTTGTTTTTCGGTTTTGTTTCCGGAATCACTAGCGTTGCCTTGAATCTCATGAGCATTCCCGGTAGAGGTGTGCGCCGCCGCGCCACGCCGGTGCCGCCGCCGATTTTTGGTGGCGGCGTGAACCGATTATTTTTCGGCGCGCCGTCACTTACGCCGCTGAACTCCAATTTTCTACGCCGGTCTCAAAAACGCATTGAAAAATTATATTATTTCTTGATTCATTTCATTACAATATTTCAAGCAATTTATTGGAGTCATCTGCATACATGGCATTTGTAAGGTCTACCACTGACTCCATTTTTATGGTCCAAATTCATAACAGTTCTAAAAATTTGAAACACTAAAAATAGTTTCGTACCTTTTAATTCCGCCCTATGTTGCTTATCCAGTGGATAACTGACACTGAGGAAGATTACAAGTGGTAGTCGAAATACGCTTATCTGTCAAAGGATAAGCAACATAGGGCGGAATTAAAAGGTACGAAACTGATTACACTCATTCGAAGAGGGTATTCTGCTTAGAGGATTCGAAAAGTCGGTACAAGAACTAAAAATAGAACAAATTACGCTCAGTTTTATCGGTAGTTGTTTTAAATTCTAAACTTCGCATGTCACATCAACGATGTTTTGAAAGTGAACAAGTTTGTCCTTCGAAATAAATCGAGTATACAAAGATATCGAGGGTTCCTGGAGATAACTGATGGCTGTAGAAAGAATCTACGGACTCCGAAGATTGAAGAAAACGCTGATGATTCTAAAAAACATGTCTTTGTCGTGTTCATCGCCGCCAGAAAAGATAATTTTTTTCCAGCAACTCTTTTGAGTATTCTTCCAGCAGTTTCGCCAATAATTCCGCTAGAAGTTCCTCCTGGAACTCTAGAAGGTTCTTCTGGAATTCCGAGAGTTTTCTTTAAGACATTCCCTAGGAGTTTCTCCGGGCATTGCTACAGAAGTTTCACTGGGACTTTTTCTAGTACTTCCTCTAGGACTCCTCTAAAAATTACTCCGGGAATTCTTTTAGAAGATCCTCCGACAAATTCTCTAGAAGATCTTCCTGGGAATTCCTCAAGGAGCACCCCCGGGAATTCCTCCTCGAGTTCATCAACGAGTTCATCCGGGAATTTCTTTACAAATTTCTACCGGAATTCCTTTAAGAGTTCATAGAAATTGCACTGGTAATACCAGAAGTTTACCCCGGTAATTCCTCTAGAAGTCTAGTCTTCCCGGAATTCTTCTGAGAGTTCTTCCTGTAATTTCTGTAGCAATTCCTCCTGGAATTCTTCCAGAAGTTTCTTTAAGATTTCTTCCTGAAATTCTTCCAGAGGTTTCTCCGGAATGTTCTAGAAGTTCCTGTGGGAATTTCTCTACCATTTCCTCCAGGAATTCCTCCGTTAATTCATCCACGAGTTCCTTCGGGGATTCCTTGCCGGTTTTTGTTTTTCGGAAATTACACAAAGAGTTTCACCGTGACTGTCTCTAGAAGTTCTTCCGGGAATTCGTATGGGAGTACTTCTGGGAACTCGAGCATCTTCGGGAACACCTTTACGACTTTCACCGGGAAGAAGTTCTCCAGGCAAGTTCACTACGAGTTGCTCTATAAGTATTATCTAGCAGTTGTACTGGGTATGCCGAAGTTTCCTCCGAGAATTCCCTGAGAATTCCCTGGAAGTTCTTTCGAAGTTCTTCCGGAAATTCCTGCAAAGTTCTTTCAGTAATTCCTTTAGGAGTTCCTCCGAGAACTCTTCTAAGGAGTTCCTTCAAGATATCTTCCGGGAATACATCCAGGAGTTTCTTCAAACGTTCCTCTAGGAGTTCCTTCATGAATTTCCTGGGAATTCTTCTAGGAGTTCCATCGGGATTTCTCCACAACTTCTCTTAAGAATTTATGTGGGAATTCATCCGGGAATTTTTTAGGAGTACCCCCGGGAACTCCTCTACGAGTTCCTCTACGACCTCCTCTATAAATTTCTCAGAGAATTTCTTTACGATTTTTTTCGGGAATTCCTCTAGGAATTCTTCCGAGAAATCTTTTAAGAGTTCGTCCGGGAACTCATCTAGTTTTTTCTACGACTTTTTCCTTGAATTCCTGTCCTAATTTTTACGGCAATTTCTCTAGGAGTACCTCTGAAAATTCCCCCGAAAGCTCCTCCGGCAATTTATTTACTAGTTGCTCTAAAAGTACTTCTGAGAGTTGCACAAGGAATGATCAGAGTTTCCTTCGAAATTTCCTCTATGAGTTCCTCCGGTATTTCCTCTAAGAATTCCTCAGGAAATTCCTCTAGGAGTTCTTCCGTTTATTCCACTGAAAGTTCCTCCGGCAATTTCTCTAAGAGTTCTTCTAAAATTTGTTTCCGAAATTCTTCCAGGAGTTTATCCAAATGTTCCATTAGGATGTTTTTTGGAAATACGTTTTGGAGTTCATCCGGGAATTTCTCTAAGTGTACCTACGGGAATGCCTGTACGAGTTCCTCCGGGATTTTTTTTTAAGTTTATGCGGAAAATCCTCTAGAAGTTCCACCGGGAATTCCTCTAGAATTTCTTCCGGGAATTTCTCTAGGAGGCATTCTGGATTATTTTTTGCGCAGCTGATAGATGATTCACCATAACAATTATTTCAAAAAATTAAAAAAAATGTGAAAATAAAAAATATATAGCTAAACCGTAACTATAAACATGTCATTGCATCTTCAACATGATGAGTTACTAAAAAATAAAACACTGATATTGATTGACGGAATTAACAAAAAATTAAAAAAATAAGGCCACGCCGTTTCACGCCGCCGCCGGCCAAAAAAAAATGCAAAACGCCGCCGCCGACCGATTGCAAATCGACGCACACCTCTAATTCCCGGCCTATACCCCGAAATGATAGTTTTCTCCGAAATCCCTAGATTCTTCTCGTAACCATGACTTATCTTCAGGAATTACGATATCATTGTGAATTCGATATATTAAATAAAACAAATTCTTCTGCTTTCAAAATATCATTGACGAAACATGCGTACAAATTTGGAATTTTAAATAAACACCGGTGGAGCTGTCGACATGAGCGTCACGATTTACGCTATTACCCGTGCTTTTCTATTTTTCGCAATCTTAACCTACTTTGGATAGATGAGAATTGTGGCGGAATTCTTGGAAGAGTGATTACTTCACTCTTATTTCTAAAAATATTTCATGATGTCAAGATGGATAAGTCACACAGGTACACAGATGAACCTAGTTTACCTTAATAATATTCGATCATTACTTTTTCTGAATATTTCGGTGGTCTCGACCACCAATATGTCAGCCACGTTTCAAGTGAAAATTTTTTGTTTGACATACTTTTCAGTTACCTATCATAAGTTATTTTTAAAAGAGCTAAGTTCCCGTGACGGACGTCGCACAATAAATTCAATTCATTTAGTCCGAAACAGCTGGGACCCATCAGCAACATCATCCTCACTTGTTTTTGTTTGCCATATCATCAACTACCGAAAAGTCTTGCTAAAGCGTGGCGGTTTCGGGATCGAAACCGGGCGGGACGGGCTGCACCAATTATCCACGTCAAGCAGGGAAAACTTCGAGACACAACTTTGTCCTGTTACATAAGAAGTGCAAACTTTTTGCGCACCCAAACTTGGTCCTGCTCCGTTGAGGACGACCTTCGTGACTATCCCTCCTCGACAGGCGGTGGTGAAAACAGACGCGGCGGAAACTGTGGTCAAATAGTTGACCAGAGTTTCATTCATACACAGTATAGACCAAATGCAAAAGTTTACTCTGGAAGCGAAATGGACAGTTAGTTTTAAAATAAATTTTACCCAATAGGCAACATTCCGCTCTGTTTCCCTCCAGGGAAAGGGGCCCATTTGTTTCGTCATAACGATGGAAACGAAAATGTTAGCCTAGTTTTGGAAACCGAACACCCAAATTGAGACTGGTTGATCCCCTCTGACTGCCGGGGCAGTAATAAATCAAAGGTTTTCCAAAATAAGAGAATTATTGCTTGTCATAGGGCGAGGAAGGGGCCCATCCGCACGCTCAAAAGGGTAGAGCTTCTGTAAACTGCCCGAGACCATCGCCGAGATGGGATCAAACTTAAATTTATAAGCCGAGCTGTCAAGTAAAATTGGAAACAAAATGTACCGCAGCACGAAAGGGAAATTAATTCCCTGCTTCGGAAACTTAAGACAAAGCATAAAAAATTGGATCAAAAGTTTCCTTCGGGCCGCCCGCCCTGGGACCAACTGCGCGGAACGATCGCGTTGTGGTTCTGGTTGAAAATAGTTACGTTTTCCGACGACGAAGACGACGACAGTGGAAGTAATAAAACGGAAACAACTTCTTGGTTATGGAAATCGTAAATCTTTGCTTGATTTATAGCGTCGCACAGCAGTATCTTCGGGTGACGGTGTTGATATGGGTTGGATGATACGTTTCGAGTTGCGTGTTAACATAGGGGAGCCCGTCGAAGTCTAGAAGAATTTCAAGTTCAATGTCCTGCAAGTATCCAGCATGATCATACTGGGGGTGACGGGTTCGGTTTCCGGTTGGTCCAGGAACTTTTCATAATGGAAATTTCCTTGACTTTCTTGGACATAGAGTATCTTCGTACCTGCCTTACGATATACACATGCAAAATGGTCATTGGCAAAAGAAGCTCTCAGTTAAGAGGAAATAGACCATCATTATATTGCAAAAACTTAAAAGCAATTTTGTCACCCAAAAGACAATGTTAATAAAAACTTATCACTGCATTCTACATACTATGTGGACAACATTGATTTAATTTTCAAACATAGCTTTATGATTTCGAGCGGAAAAACTACTTTTGAATATAGGGTGACGAAGGGTATTATCGGCAGGTTTGTTCTCTTCGTCATGGGGGGTTTTTGTGGGTCGAATTGCTTGAAATTTGGCCATATAACTCAGCTTAGTTGGAAAGGATTCGAGGCCAACTCTGAGACCAACAGGTTTAAAAAAACCCATGACGAAGAGAACAAAACTGCCGAAAATACGTAAGTTCCCCTAGTAGAGGTTCACTCGGTGCAGACGTTTTAACTGCAATGCTTTATATCTAAATGTCTTCTAAATGCAGCTATCCGCCAAAATGAAACGTGAACAGTAAAAATGAACTAATCGTCCTCCAGAAATAGCTGAATGAATTGAATTATAACTCTGATTCAGCCAAGCCTCTTATGAGACTTTTTCCCTCTACGCTTATCGCAATTTACAGTTTATTTTAAAACCATCCATCCTCCATATGTATATGGTTTCGCATTATGAAATTTACACAGTATATTCTGTGTATCCTCGCCTTTGGCGTTTTCCAAACGATACCGATTTGGTTTTATTGCTGCTGTTCTTTGGTGTGCTGTGATTGCAAAGAGTTTAACCTTGCTTAGTTTGGGTAGTGGCCACGGTTAGGATTGCTCAGATCAATCTTCAGCTTAAAAGAACAACAACGATCAATCATTGTAGACTTATGCAAAATGGTACAGCCCAAGTGGCCTTAGTCCAAGAACCTTACTTTCGTAAGGGGAATTACTCTAGGAAAGATTATGAAACCGGTGTTTGCTACTTTCAGTAAACATGAAATGGCAAACTTGCGTGTTATGCCTCGAGCCTGTGTGCTTGTCAACAACGCAATAGTTCCTACACTCATCTCTGAACAAACCACCAAAGATGTATGTGCTATCACAATTGATGTATCTGTTGGAAACCTTAACAGGAAATACGTCTATTGTTCGGTTTATTTACCGCATGATGAACCATCCCCTTCGGATGTGTTTAAATAAGTCATCGAATACTGTACTTCAAAAGGCCTTCCGTTCCGGGCAGCTCAGACATTACCTTGAGAGGCTCCAGTTTGATGGAGTACTTAAGTAGTACAGATCTTGCATTACTTAACATAGGCAACCGCCCAACCTTCATGGTATCTGCTAGAGAGGAAGTGTTGGACATAACGCTTTGCTCTAGCAGAATAAGTCACGAAATGACCTATTGTCATGTGTCAGATGAAGAATCTTTATCTGACCATCGCTACATCTTTTTTGAACATGTGAATGTTACTTCGCAAACTTTGAGTTTCAGGAACCCCCGGTCAACCAACTGGGATCTCTTCACCGATATGGTTGCAGCCAAATTTCATGGATCAGGTATCAGTAGGTCGGCTCTAGAGGCACGTTCTCCTCCATTTGGGAAATTTGTGCCATCGCCATGAACACGAGCCTATTCATCATTTACCTGACGGAGAAGGGAAGGAAAAAGGATAGGAGATGGGAAAGGACAGGTAAGGGAATAGGAACGTCATACTCGCAAAAGCGTACCACAATGGGTTCACATAGCGTCCTGAAAAGGACACTGTAATAACGCATAAGCGTGCCACAATGGGTTCGAACAGCGCCCTGAGAAGGGCACTGTGATAATGCATAAAGCGTAAAGAGAGCCTATAGCTCTTTACCACAGCGGGTCAAGAACAACAGAACGTCCTGAAGATTCAGGTTTCTGAAGTCAGTTTCACTTAATAAGTGTTTCCCGAGTACTCGGAAACGCAATTGCGCAAAAGCTGGACAGTTACATATTAAATGATACGAAGTTCCATAATCGGATTCACAGCTATCACATGCAAATGAATCAGCTTGCTGAATATTCGCCATGTGATAACTGAGTCGGCAGTGGCCAGTCAATGCTTTGACCAGAATGCTGCAATTCTGCTTTGACAGATTGGTTAGATACTTTGCCACCCCTGGAGATGGCTCAGTACAATACAATTTTGTTTGACGACATGACTCCAAACTATTCCAGTATTGTTTGTGCTGAGTGGCAGCCCAGGTGTCAATCTGAAGCTTCACCCAACACTTGGATACCGGAATAGCTGGCTCAGGGCCAATGAAGTCATGTGATGCTCCAGTGCGAGCTAACTCATCAGCCAATTCATTTCCAGCGATGGAAGAATGGCCAGGTACCCATACAAGGTGAACAGCGTTTGCTGAATTCAGCTCCTCAATTTGAGTTCGACAAGCGATAACTATCTTCGACCTGGAGTTGGCCGAAGAAAGTGCTTTAATAGCAGCCTGGCTATCTGAACAGAAGTATATTACTTTGCCCATTACGTGCTGCTGAAGTGCTGATTGCACTCCGCACATAAGAGCAAAGATTTCGGCCTGAAAAACGGTGCAGTGTCTGCCAAGTGAATAAGACTGATACAGCCTTAGCTCACGAGAATAAACACCAGCACCTGCTCGACCTTCTAGAAGGGAGCCATCAGTGTAACATACGATGCCGTCTGAAATACTTCTCTCCAGATAACCAGATGTCCACTCTTCCCGGGAAGGGAATTTCGTGGAAAATGTCCTATATGGAAAATTACAAGCAATTGTAAGATCACTTGGAGCAAGGACAACTGTGTCCCAATTCACCAAAAGTGGAAACAACGAGGTGTGTGTTGAACTGCGGTTCACAGGAGTTTCCTCTAGTAAACCGAGTACCCATAGACGGTAAGTGCAAGAAAGTGCTTCTTGTTTAAGATGAATGTGTAGTGGGACAACGTCAAAGAGAACTTCGAGCGCTGCCGTGGGAGTTGAAGAGAACGCTCCAGACATCGCCATTAAGCACATCCTTTGGAGATGGCCTAACTTTGATTGGACCGTTCTCACTTCGCCCTTTTGCCACCACACAAGACATCCATAGGCCAATATTGGCCGAACAACAGTTGTGTAGATCCATTTGATATACTTGGGTTTTAGACCCCAAGTTGTACCAAAGGTTCGCCGGCATTGCCCGAAGGCCATACAAGCTTTCTTGATTCTGAACTCAACATGAGGTGTCCAGGAAAGCTTGGAATCAAGAATGACTCCAACGTACTTTACCTGTTCAGTCACATTGATTTCAGAATCAAAGAGACGTAAAGTTCGAACACCATTACGGTTTCGCTTTTCCGTGAAAAGAACAATAGATGTTTTACTCGGATTTACCGAAAGGCCATATTGGCGACACCAACCCTCAACTACCTGAAGAGCGTTTTGCATCAGGTCGAAAAGGGTGCTGATGCACATACCGACTAACAATGTTAGGTAGTCGTCGGCAAAACCATAAGTAGGAAAACCGCTATTATTGAGTTGCCTCAATAGCGTATCTGCTACGAGATTCCATAAAAGTGGTGATAAGACTCCCCCTTGGGGGCATCCACAAACACTCAATTTCCTAATCGCCGCTTGACGCAATGTCGAGTAGAGATGTCGGTTTTTGAGCATTTGGTGAATCCAATTGGAAATCATTGGAGATATACCATGACCCCGTGCGGCTTCCAATATGGCATCGAAAGGCACGTTGTCAAAGGCACCCTCGATATCTAAGAAAACACCCAAGCAGGATTGCTTTTGAGCGAATGCCTTCTCGATATCGTAAACAACTTTGTGTAAAAGAGTCACAGTGGACTTTCCAGATTGGTAAGCATGTTGGTTCACATGAAGAGGCACATTGGCCAGATAAACATCACGGATGTGATGATCCACAATGCGTTCTAAGCATTTCAGAAGAAAAGAGGTCAAACTGATAGGTCTGAAGCTCTTTGCTTCTTCATACGACGCGCGACCCACTTTCGGAATAAACTTCACAGTAATATCCCGCCAGGATTTGGGAATATACCCTGTAGCAAAACTGCAAACAAGTAGTTGTTTCAAAACATGTTTGAAATGATCAAATCCCTTCTGAAGCAAAATAGGATAAATCCCATCTGCCCCAGGAGATTTGAAAGGAGCAAAGCTATTAAGTGCCCATTCAATCGATTCTAAAGTTATGATACTCCGAGCCGAAGCTAAAGAATCATAACTACAAGAAAAGACATCAGGTTCATCCGAAGATGTAATATCCACACATCCGGGGAAGTGTGTACTGAATAAACATTCTAAAACTTCCTCATCAGAGGAAGTGAAATCACCATTTGGCAAACGAAGTTCGTTCACTTGAAAATCCTTAGATTTTGCAAGGATTTTGTTCAATCGACTGGCTTCACTCAGACTGGAAACATTTGTACAAAGGTTTTTCCAGCCGGATCGTTCAGCAGACCGAAGAGCTTTCTGGTAGGCCTTGCGAGCCGACCTGAAAGCCTCCGATCCAGCCGAACGTCGTCTGTTCCAACTCTTTCTACATTGTTTCCTGAGCTTCGCCAGATCGGAGTTCCACCAAGGGGTTCCTCTTGTGGTCTTCACAGACCGCAGAGGGCAGGCTTCTTCAAAAGCTTCCATGATAAAGGCCGTTGTAGTATCAACGGCATCATCTAAATCACTTGGAGTGTCAATTGATGGTGAGTATCCATGAAATTTGGCTGCAACCAAATCGGTAAAGAGATCCCAGTTGGTTGACCGGGGATTCCTGAAACGCAAAGTTTGCGAAGTAAAATTCACATGTTCAAACAAGATGTAACGATGGTCAGATAAAGATTCTTCATCTGACACATGCCAATTGGTCAGCTCATGACTAATTCTGCTAGAGCAAAGCGTTATGTCTAACACTTCCTCTCTACCAGATACCATGAAGGTTGGGCGGTTGCCTATGTTAAGTAATCCAAGATCTGTACTACTCAAGTATTCCATCAAACTGGAGCCTCTCAAATTGATGTCTGAGCTGCCCCAGATTATATGGTGAGCATTAGCATCACTACCAACAATTAGCGGAAGGCCTTTTGAAGTGCAGTATGCAATGACTTGCTTGAAAGCATCCGTAGGGGATGGTTCATCATGCGGTAAATAAACCGAACAATAAACGTATTTCCTGTTGAGGTTTCCAACAGATACATCTATTATGATAGCACATACATCTCTGGTAGTTAGTTCAGAAATGAGTGTAGCAACGATTGCGTTGTTGACAAGCACACATGCTCGAGGCATGACACGTGAGTTTGCCATTTCATTTTTACTGAAAGTAGCAAACACCGGATTCACAAGGTTTCCTAAATAGAAATTCCCCTTACGAAAGTAAGGTTCTTGGACTAACGCCACTTGGGCTGTACCATTTTGCATAAGTCTACAAAGATTGATCGTTGCTGTTCTTTTGTGCTGAAGATTGATCTGAGCTATCCTAACCGTAGCCACTACCCAAACTAGGCAAGATTAAACTCTTAACAATCACAGCACAAAAAAGAACAGCAACAATAAAGCCAGATCGGTATCGAATTGAGTGCGCCAAAGGCGAGGATGCACAGAATACACTGTGTAAAACGCATAATGCGAAACCATATAGGTGAAAATCTAAACTAATTAATAACATCTTCATAATCCCGCCCTTATTCAGCCTCAAGTATGAGATTGAAGAAGGGCAGCTGATTGTCTCGGAGAAACACAAGGTCCACCGCGCTATTGCTCCGGTTAGCACAGTAACGGCAAATACTGTGGAGGGTGCCCTGGTACTCCACAGGCTCCGTTTGCGGTTAGGTTTTTATTAGACCCCCCTAGCCATTCATTCCTAGGCACGGTAAGCATAAAGCCGCATAACACCATGAATTAGGGGTCACCTGATTAGTGGATTCCTACCACTGGAACAGGCGGTCCGTAGTGCTATTCTTAGCCAGTTGAACTAACCGCTACCGACACTACACAGCTATCTAGGCTGATCGGGAAAAGAAGTTGATATTGGTGATCAACTTCATACGGGCCCGAAAAGCCGAACCTTTGCTACTTTCAGTAAACATGAAATGGCAAACTTGCGTGTTATGCCTCGAGCCTGTGTGCTTGTCAACAACGCAATAGTTCCTACACTCATCTCTGAACAAACCACCAAAGATGTATGTGCTATCACAATTGATGTATCTGTTGGAAACCTTAACAGGAAATACGTCTATTGTTCGGTTTATTTACCGCATGATGAACCATCCCCTTCGGATGTGTTTAAATAAGTCATCGAATACTGTACTTCAAAAGGCCTTCCGTTCCGGGCAGCTCAGACATTACCTTGAGAGGCTCCAGTTTGATGGAGTACTTAAGTAGTACAGATCTTGCATTACTTAACATAGGCAACCGCCCAACCTTCATGGTATCTGCTAGAGAGGAAGTGTTGGACATAACGCTTTGCTCTAGCAGAATAAGTCACGAAATGACCAATTGTCATGTGTCAGATGAAGAATCTTTATCTGACCATCGCTACATCTTTTTTGAACATGTGAATGTTACTTCGCAAACTTTGAGTTTCAGGAACCCCCGGTCAACCAAC
>NC_085137.1:32558278-32583278 GCF_035046485.1 Aedes albopictus
TTGTACTGTGGGAGTGACAAGCGAGGGCTAATATGTCGCTAAGCATCGGTTTCGATCGACCCGAGCACTGCAACGAACGACCTCTCGATGCACAGACCCATGACAGGTTACGCGGCTAGAGCTATAGACGTTGCTGTCCACCGGGCAATAGCAAATTCCTTCCTTTGCGCGATCAATGCAATACGGGCACACGTCAAAGTACGCTAACTCATACGGAATAGAGTTACAACTGTTCTATCGGCGCTAGTCGCCAAGGCATCTGAACTATACACATGATGAATACATAGAGCAATAAATTATAATGCGCGCACCCAAGGCGCCGTCAACACTAAACTACTGCCAGATGGCAAGGCGCTGGACACGGTGGACAAACATTCTCCGGTGTGGTGCAGGCCAATGAGTACCCTGCTCCTTCCTTCCATCATCAGACGGATAGTTTACGAATGAGCGCATTTTATTATGCTAATTGCTTTCGATTATGGAGTTGTTTGCAACCAGCCGGCTGAATTTTAATTGGGCGTGGGAAAATCTTGGAACGTGCCGGCCAAGACCATAGGCGACGGCGGACCGGTGACTGGATTAAAGCTTAAGGAAGACGCCTTCTTCGTTGCCGGTGTCCTTTCTGATGTAAAGTTGTTGCGTAGTTGTGGCTTGTAGTTGTGTGGTGTGGTAGATGCATTTTAATGACTTAATCTTGTTGTGGATGCTTATGGTGTTGGTGATAGTATGATGTCCTCACAGTGCAAAATTTTATCAAGGACATTTACGACATATTTAAGCCTACCATGGGTTGGAGTAGCTACCTTACACATTGTAAGGAAGGGAAAAAAATAGTCAAATATATGGGAGATTAGATTACCTCCAGTTATTTGATCCGTACGTCGATTTGTCGTGCTCGATTTGGCTCAAAATGAAGTAAACAGCAGTTGAGAGCCTCAGGTACTAATTTGTAGAAGATCATTCCACGCCAAAACATAATTCACTTGCGGTTTCAGCCTACGAAAGGAGGATGAGGATCTGTACCCTCGTTTACTCTCGGTTGATACATACAACACAAGTTAATCGTTTGAAGTTCAGGAAAACCTCTAGTGATTCCATTGAGAATTCCTCTAGATTCAGGAAATTTCCACCAGAAATTGCTTTGGGAGAGCCATCGAAAATTCATCTAGGACTGTCATCCCGAGCAGGAGAAAATAGCTGAAGAATAACTAACTCAGGTATGGAAAACCGAATACCTGCAACCTGAATGAGGTATTAAGTAGCCCTGCATAAGAGGTAAAATACCTAAAATAATAACTGGTGTGTACTCTGTGCATAACGCGTAAATAATGACACCAAGTATTGCAATACCTAAATAATAATCGGAGATTTTTCAATACAAATAGCGATTTTTTCATAATTGAATAATACCTCAAGCAGTCCTCAACACCAAACCAATAACTCATCGAGGTATTGTATCAATACCTACAAAATACCAAAATAAGTTATTTTCAATACCTGGATAACCGATCAATACCTTCCCGAGCAGGAGAAAATAGCTGCAGAATACCAAACTCAGGTATGGAAAACCGAATACCTACAACCTGAATGAGGTATTAAGAAGCCCTGCATAAGAGGTAAAATACCTCAAATAATAACTGGTGTATATTCTGTGCATAACACGTAAATAATGACCTCAGGTATGACAATACCTAAATAATAATCGGCGATTTTGCCATACAAATAGCGATTTTTCCATAATTGAATAATACCTCAAGCAGTCCTCAACACCAAACCAATAACTCGTTGAGGTATTTTATAAATACCTAGAAAATACCAAAATAAGTTATTTTGAATACCTGGGTAACCGACCAATACCTCGTCTTGGTATGATACCTGACTTTGGTATGCTGTAGTTATGTGTCAGTTATTCATTCCTGCTCGGGTTGTCTTGGTATGATACCTTACTTTGGTATTCTCCAGTTATGTGTCAGTTATTCGTTTCTGCTCGGGATATCCCTTCAGAAGTTCCACCGGAAATTACTTTGGAAGTTTCAGTGGGACTGCCTCTAAGAGTTCCTCAGGAAATTCTTGTAACTGTGCCACCGGAAATTTCTGTAGGAGTTCTATTAGGAATTCTTCTAGGAATTCTTAATTATTTCTTTAGAAGCTTCACTGGGAATTCTTGTAGGAGTTTCTTCGGGGTTTCTGTGAGAGTTTCACTGCGAAATCTTCATAAGGCTTCAACAGCTATTCTTGTGCTTTTTTTTCGGGAGGTAAACCGAAGTCCTCTATAAGTTTTTTTGTGAATACCTGTAGGCTGACTGGATGCAGGGCAAAAGGTACCCAAAAAGGGTGACCTGACTGTATGCGATAATTGGCGGGGTATCATGTTACTAAATATGTATCATTCTCAAAGTCTTCTGCAAAGTGACCCTTAACCGGATACAGTAGAAGATTGACGCGACTCTCCGACGGCAGCAAGCAGAATTCCGTGTCGGACGATCCTGTGTGGACCGTATTGTTACGATCCGTATCATCCTGGAGCAAATCAATGAATTCCAAAAGTCTCTCTACCTGGTGTTCATTGATTACGAAAAAGCTTTGGGCCGTCTCAATCAGGGAAACATATGGGAAGCCCTTAGGCGCAAGGGTGTCCCTGAGTAAAAATCGTCGGCCTCATTGAGGCACAGTACAGGGCATTTTCATGCAAAGTACTGCACAACATGCACAACAACTGCATTATCTTGGCCAATCCTATTCGGGTTGTTGTTGGAGTGAGGCAAAGATGTATTCTATCACCGCTGTTGTTTCTCATCGTAATCGACAAGATCCTGGTAGTTGCAATTGATCGTGAACCAAATCGTGGGATGCTGTGGCAGCCCATTACCATGGAGCCCCCAAATGACTCTTGACCTGACTGATGAGGTTGCTTTATTAGCTCAACGACGCTCTCATATGCAAAGTAAGCTCGATGATCTTGTCGAACACTCCTCGGCGGCAGGTCTCACCATCAACGTCAACAAGCCCAAATCGTTGGATGCAAACCCTTCCAGCTTTACGGTAGCTAGGCAATCATTGGAGAATGATGAAAGCTTCCAATATCTTGATAGCTAAACGGCTGCTGATGGCAGCACCAAGATCGACATGGATGCACGGATCAAGAAGGCGAGGGGTGCTTTTGCGAGTTTAAGGAATGTATGGAAAAACAACCAGATTAGTCGACGTACCAAAATCCGAATTTTCAACTCGAACGTGGAATCTGCGTGTAACAGTAGCGCAGAACGGCTGCAGGTCTTCATCAATAGATGCCTGCGGTATATAATTCGTTCATGGTGGCTCCAACGTGGAGCTCCATCGTCGATGTCATCCAAAGCCGATTGCGACAGAAATTCGGGTGCGAAAGTGGAGGTGGATCGGTCACACTCTACATAGGGGCGGAAACAAAATCTGCAAGCAAGCGTTAGATTGGAACTCAGCAGGACATCGCAGCAGAGGTAGTCCCAGATGCTCATGGCGGCGCAGCCTCTACAACGAAACCAAGCAAGTCGACAGAAATTCGACCTGGCCACAGGTCAAGGCGATGGCTGGCGATCGCCCAGGATGAAGATCTTTCAATTGGGCCCTCTGCAACACCGTGGGTGCCCAGGACTGGAAGTAAGATGGTTGCTAAATTCCTGAAGACTAATGCTGTGCAGCTAGCTGGTAGTTCAGCCAGGTCACTGTGTACTACTGTTTCCAGGTAAATTGCGAAGATTCCGAGCGTTTGTTCACCACGGAGCTGCCACCAAACACACCAAACGATTTTAGCACTTTTTTTTGCTGAATTTCAACGAGCTGTACCATAGTTGCTCTGTTAATAGGGATTCCAAAAAAACATGGGAAAACTATGCTGCAAACGGAAGTATGGAAATTAGCTGAATTTCAGCAAAACATTCCTGGCGATCATGCAGAATGATGCAGTGCGAATATCACTACCTAGTCGATGTATTTATGCATGTGATTAAAACTTTCGACGGTTATTACCACCCGTCGAAGTCGAACGCCGCGGTTGATCAACAAGCGGCTGCAGAAGCAGTGTCTCAAGATTACGCACAGCAGTTGGTAGTTATAGGCATTGTCAACGGAAAAGCAGCTTGGCGCATCTACTCTTGAAGACGACTGGAGGGACATTTCATCCGAAATTTCCTCTAACAGTTTTATCGAGAATTCCTCACCATCACTAATCCTCGAAGGAGTTCCTCTAGGAATTCCTCTAGAAAACTCAACGAGAAATTCACAAGGTATTTCACTGGAAATTCCAGGAGTCCTAACCTCCAACAGTAGTTACAACAGGAATTCCTTTAGGAGTTCCATCTCAAATATCCGCATTAGTACCAGCGCAAATTTCCACAGGTGTCCCATCAGGAAATCCTCTAGTAGTTCCACCGAGACTTCCTCTAGAAGTTCCAATGGAAGTTGATTTTGGAAAGCCATAGGAAAGTCATATAGGAGTTTTACTGGAAATCTCTCTAGCAGTTCCAACAGAAATTCTTCCGCTGGCAATTCCTTGGGAAGTTTCACTGGGACTGCCTCCAAGGCTTCCTCAGAGTCATCATCTAACAATTCCACCGGAAGTTTCTTTAGAAGTTCTATTAGGAATTTTCCCAGGAATTCTCAATTGTTTCTTCAGAAGATCCACTGGGAATTTGTCTAGGAGTTCCTCCGGGAATTCATGTGGCAGTTTCACTGCAAATTCTTCTAAAGTTTCAACTGATCATATTCTTTTTGAATGATTTTTTCCCGGGAGCTTGAAAGATTCGTTCAAAAACAAACGTATTATCAGTTTTTTGGCTACTCCGCGGTGGCGCACAATCACACCTAGCGTCCCACACGAAGAATGAAATAAGCTGGTAAACAAGATCACAATCAATGGTGGATGCAAGTGACTCTTGCTCAAGTATATTCACGAACAGCCCAAGAGGTGAATATTCATCACTCGTCGGAGCTGGCTGAAGCGAATAATAAAAGATCGTCCTCTATTGCTTGTTGCGAAATGAACGAATCAAATGCACATACTATCAGCAGCAGAGATAGATGTATGTATGCCCCACGCATGAACGAGAACGCATGTGTTGTTTCTCAGGGAATAAACAAACCCACACCAGAATATTCGGCGTCATCGTTTCCTGTGAGAGAGTGCCGCTCAGCAGCATTGTAACATGGGACAACCAATCTCCAGATTCTTTGTGTGAACTCTTTCGTTCTTCTTTTGGGTTATTCGTACTGTTTTATATAGTGAGGTTTGAACGTTCATGAAATTGTTGGGGAGTGATAATTGTATATTCATGTTCATTGATTCATTCAGCCAAGCCCTGCCCGGGAGTTAACCCGATAGTCCTATAGAAGTTCTTCTGTGAATACTTGTAGGAGTTCTTCCGTTAATTCCCGGGTAATGTTGTAGGAGTTCCATCGGGTATTCCTCTAGGAGTTCCAAAGAGAATTTCTCTTTGGGAGTTCCACCGATTATTCCTACAATTTCTGGTAGAAGTTCCTACAATTTCTGGTAGAAGTTCCAATTTTTGAGGGAGTTACACTGGGATTTTTTCTCGAAATTTCATCGAAAATTTCTCCGGGAGTTCCACCGGATCGTTCTCTAGCAGTTCCACCAGAAATTCCTCTAGGAGTTCCAAAGAGAAGTTATCCATGAACTTCTCGAATGATTTACTCTATGAGTTCCATATGGAAATCTTCTAGGAGATCCACCGCGAATTCCCCTCGAAAATTCATCGTAAATTTCTTTAGGAGTTTCGTCAGGAATTTGTTTGAAAGTTGGGGATTCTTCTCGAAATTATAACGGTAAGCTATAGGAGCTCCACCGAAAAATCCAGTAGAATTACTATCGAAAAATTCTCTGAATTCCACCGATTAATTTTCTAAAAGTTCCTTTGAGAATTCATTTAGCAGTATCACGGGAAATTCCGAAACTCCGGGATCCGAATTCTAGGAGCTTAATTGATTATTACTCTAGGAGTTCCACTGGAAATTCTTGTCGAAATTTCTTCTTGCAGTTCCACCATGCATAACTTTTAGAGTTCCAAAGAGAATTTCTGTGGCAGCTCAACTGGAAAATCTTGCAAGAGTTCCACAAAGATTTGCTTTGGAAGCTTCACCGGTAATTACTAAAGAAGCTCCACCTTAAATTCCCGCAGAATCTCTATCAGGCATTCCTGTATAATTTTCATCAGAACATGCCCTAGATTTTTCCCAGAAATTTCCTGCGAAAAGTTTTGTAGCAGTTTCACTAGAAATTGCTCTAGAGTTTCGATCGGTAATTCCTGCAGGAGATACCAAACATACCTATAGGAATTCCAGGCTGTATTCGTACAGAAGTTCCATCATGAATTCCTGTATGTGTTCTTCTGAGAATTGCCTCAGGAGTTCTGCTAGGTTCTTCTAGAAGTTTTACCGAGAATTCGCCAAAAAGTTCCACCGGAAATACTTCTAGAAGTTCCAAAGGGAAATTTTATTGATTTCTCTGGAGTTCCACTGGGACTCTCTCCAAGAGTTCCACCGAGAATTCCTTTAGGAGTAACAGTGGAAATTCCTCTAGAAGTCCCTCTCTAATTGTGCCACCGTAAACTCTTCTATAAGTTTAACCGGATATTTTTCTAGGAGCTCCACCAGAAAGTCCTCTAGGAGTTCCTCTGTGAATACCTGTAGGAGCTCCACCTCACAGATCCTCCGTGAATTTTTCCAGCAGATCTACCGGAAATTCTACCGCTAGGATATACAGCAGAAAAACCTCATGATGTTTCAACGGAAATCCTCTAGGAGTTCCACTGGAAAACTTTGTAGAAGTTCCGCCGCCAGTTTCTCTGGATGATCCACAGGTTATTCTTTGAACATTTCTCTAGGGTTCTCATCGGGAAACACTCTAGGAGTTCCTCCAGGAAACTTGCAAGGACTTTCACCGAGAATTCCTCTAGAAGATTAACCGAGATTTTTTTCTACTAATTACTGTGATTAATTGCACTAGGATCTCCACCAGGAATTAGTGTAGGAGATCTTCTACAAATTTATGTAGAAGTTCCACCGGGACTTCCTCTACGCCATCCACAGAAATTTCCATAAAAATTTTACCGCGAATTCTTATAAGGCTTCTACCAGAAATATCTCTAGTAGGTCTTCCGGAATATCGATCACTAGTTTCTCAGGACATTTCTTCAGGCAATCGTCCAGAAATCATCACAAGAGTTTCACCGGAAATTTTTTCGCGACTTTTTCCAGGGATTTCGCAAAGATTCTCTATAGGAAATCAGCTTGAAATACTTTCAATAGTGTCTCCGGAAATGTTCACACATCACACCTATTTAATGCCGTGGTCTTTTGGGACTAGATGTTTCTGGGGAAAATAGGCCTTCACAGAAGCTCTCCATAGCAAATGAACAATCAAACGCAACAGAAACGGCACCTACACTGTATCGATTGCCCATTTTAATCACAGATAAGCAGACAAATTTTATTCACAATGGGTTATTCGAGCATTAAAAGATAAAACTGCATTTGAATCTACGTTGAAATGAAGGTCAACGTCAAAATGTCCTATATCGAATAACCCCATTTCAAAAACCTGCCTGCGTGAAATGATGCGTCCGGTTGATGGCGGTCAGTTTCCCGCCGCCACCTCCACCGCCCTTCCCGCCTAGTAGTGGCTGTCCTCCCGGCCCGCACGGTTCCCGTCCAGCGGGTGGTGCAGCGGGATGTATGACAGCGCCTGGTCCACTTCTGTCTCCAACCAGCTGACTGTGTTCGATGATAATCTCTTCGCGTTGCATTTTTCCGATGCCAATTCCACCACCGTCGGTATCACCGGTGCCCAAGAGCGGTGGCTTCTCGTCCTGGTAGTAGGACGACTTGGTTTGATGGTGGTGCTGCTGCTGCTGCTGCTGCTGTTGGTGTTGATTGCTAAGATAGTGATTGTAGTTGTTGTAGATGTTGTGATGGTAGGGATGATTGGTGGCGCTGCCACTGGTGCTATGATAGTTGTTCTTGTAGTTTCTACTGACGTTGTTCTGATACTGATAGTGGCCGCTGTAGTGATTGTTCTCGTCGTAGGGGGGCGCTGCGGTTCCGAGGCCGGGCGTCGTCGTCGTTGTTGGTGGCGATATGAGTATGTTGTATTGATTTTTCGTAAAATTCAGATTGTAGTTGATGTTGTAGTTCTGGCCACTGTAGTGCTGCTGGAGCACGCTGTTGGTGTTCTTGACAATTGGCGCGTGAGGCGGATGCTTGTAGGTGGTGGCGTTGTTGAAATACTCATACTGTTTCAGATCGTAGATGAGTGGACGCCGTTTGGAGTGGGTGGTTCCACCGGCGCCGCCACCACTGGTGCTGCTGCTGCTGTTGGTGTTGTTTTTGAGTATCCCAATCGGGCCGGTATGGTTGTTCAGCAACTGTTTCTGGTAGTCGAGGGCTTTCGGTGCCGGCCGTGGCTGTTGACTGGAGTAGTTGTTGTAACCGCTGGAGGGATGGGTGTGGGTGTTGGAATTCGGACCGGAATGTTTCCCGTGTTTGTTGCCGGATCGGGGTTGGAAATTTCGTTGCGTCGCGGGATAGTGATGGGGTTCTATCGGCTCCAGCGGATGCGGCTGTTGCTGGTTGTTGTGGCGGTGTAGATGTGAAACCTGAAATCGAGCCAATAAATAGAATTCCATTACTCATATGCGTTTAAGAATAACCAAACAAACTGTCAATTGCCACGACTTATGAATGATTAGAATGTATACAAATTATCTTTTCCTCAACTTCAGTACCACTGCAATGCAGTATAATGCCATCAACATCATTAGTCCACTTTGTGTAGCTGGAATAGCAACAATAAATCATGCTGATTGAGGGAGGGTTATTGTAAAAACGAGTAATGTAAAGTGGATTTTGAAAAGGGATGTTTAGGCGGGATAACTAGTTGATCAACTAATAGTGAAAATTTGAGACGTTTAGGTGCTTAGAATTACAGCTAATTAAACATTTTATCAATAGTGCAAATTTTGCCTGTCCTGATCATTTGGTCTAGCCTATCTACTTCCCAAACTTCCAATAGACATTCGATGTAGCACATAAACCTAATCAGCAGCAATCCAGTCGCCACAACTGATCATTTCCAGCTGTTTCAATCCACCCACTTGCACCCATCGCGTCGTCCCAACATATCTACTCGAGAGATTCAATTCGTGTTCTGATTCTGCGAGTCGCCGCCGTTGTAGTGGACAGCGCAGTCGACTGACACCTAGCTATGGCCATCGCCGTGGGCCCGCACTCGCTAAACATACCCACTTAATGATCAATTATGCAAATGATTTATTTGTACCGCGCGTGCAATGCGATATGGGTGTGTCACGTACCATCATACAACACCGGCGACCTCGGCCACGGGTACCGTGACTCGGCGTTACTCTGAAGCGTATAAGGGCGAAACTAAGCAATGAACGAAAACAACTCCACCGGACGGTCCACCTGCCTGGCACAGCAATGCAAGTTGGATGCAGTTTGAGTTGTAGTAGGTATTACCTCGCTGAACCAAGAGGAGACCAGGTGGGGAGCTACAGGAAGAACGCAGACAAATTGGTCTTTGACAGTCGGAGGGCGAGCTTTTGTGCAATAGGAGGTTAGGTACCGTTTTCAAAAACCGTTCGCGCGCGTTTGCGAGATACGCGTGGCATGTGGTGTGACGTTCTCGAATTCAAAGTGAAGTTCGGTGCCTATGTTTGTACAGTTTGGTTTTCGACATTCATGGTTGTTTGGGTAACGGGTCAGCTGATAATTCTGATGGGTGGGTCAATTTTTGGGGAGGACATTGATTGACTCGATGTTTGACTTTTGATAGCGAGAAGAGCTTGATTTGGAAAGAGGCGGAACAATGATTAATTATGGTAAATCAGTATGGCTTTGACCCTTTTCCGTTTGATGACCCCAAGTAACTTTGAACGGTGACGCTTTCACTAACTGATCAAACTTTTAGTCGATAGCTGTTGACACCAATGTTATCCTAGGATATTGCATGTCACATTGTTTCAGTGATTCTGAACTATTTTTTTTCAATCTGTTGAATAAAGAATCCGTTGTCAACTGGCTGTCGATAAAGCCGATTTGATACCCATTTCGCGAACCCATTCGTTTTAGATGACAAACGAGAGAAGATGACCTGGACTAGCACTTTGACGGCGATGTTCAAAAAGAGGATTGCTCTTACGTTTAAAATGGCCGCGTTTCTTATGAATAGAGCAAAATATCCCTGCCTTCAAATCGTCAAGCTGTTCCGTCAAGATGCTCCGATCCTAATTTTTGTAGATTTGCGTTGGTATTTGGTATGTGTTGAACAGTTTTTGTTTCTGTTTGTAGCGTTTCACGTTTTGCCGGGTTCCATGCTGCAGCATTATCGCCCGCGTTGAGTTCTTCTTCTCTAAAATCGGTTTGCCTCCGAAACCATTAGTTGACTCCGTTCCACGAACCCGATGATGATCTCGGCTGCGTCGTTGATAACTGTTCTTACTGTACTCATCTAAAGGGGCTACATCGAGCTCGCATTCGTCTGACATCGCTGCATCAAGAATCAAGATTCTTCTCGTGTGCTTCGGTTGTACTGTGGCGGTCGCCGGTACCGTACATTGTTGATGATGGGAAGTTTTGGGGGCAGTTTGATCATCACCAGGCGATGGTCAGAATAGATGTTAGCGCTACGATAGGTCGTAGGTCATTTTTATTGCTTGTGCGCGCTGTACTTTCAATTCCTCCTTTTGGCCTACCCAGATCTTGACGTCGTTGCTTGGGTAGCGATCGTGCTTGCGTTCCTTAGTCCTTGTCATTATCAATGTTTCCGAAATGAGGGCTCTACTCGATGATTATGCAGAGGTTGAAGAATCGACCGTTGATACACAGCCAGTACGTCCCTTCTTCGATTGGTCACCAATCGGTAACGCGCCTCTGTACATCACCATGCATAACTCGATGAAAGCTGTTCCCAGGTTGCGTGTGTTTCCGCAACTTTGCTCTGGTAGATTGCCTGATTATCTCTAAATGTTCACACAATGGATGTTATCCAACACACCTTCTGCAGCGCAGTGATGCCGAATCCGTGGTCCTTTAGTAGATCGGCGAGTATGCGTGTGCTCCCGATGTAGCTAAGTGATCGGCATGGGCGTAGCCAAAGGGGGACCGACATAATTTTTCTTTTGATTTGAGCCAACTCAAGATTATTGGAGTTTCAGAAAAAATCTCTCAAGAAATAAACTATTTTATTCTAGATTTTATTTATTTAGGATTATATCAATAATTATCAAACCTTTTTTTATCTTGAAAATCACAAGAAATTTTGCCAAGTATTTCTCTAAGAGCACCACTCAATTTTACCATATTTTACCATGTCGTCAAAAAATATTAAAAAAAAACTAGGATTTATTTATGAATTCCTCCAGGGACACCTTCAGAAATTCATCCAGGAATTTCTTCAAGAACTTCAACAGTAATTCCTTCAGGAATTTCTCAAGGGACTTCTCTAAAAAATTCTGAAGTTTCTACTGAATTTATGAATTCTTCCACGGATTTTTGCGGGGTTCCGATCAGGACTTGTTCCAAGAAATGCTTCAAGAATTCCTCTCACGGTTCATTTCATTCAACAATTTTTACAAATACTTCTGTAATGATGTATCGACGCATTCCTCCAGGCATTTTCCCATAGCTTGGTTCAGTGATAGCTTGGAAAATTACTCTAGACACTCCTCAGAGAATTTCTCATGGGATATCTTTAGAGGCTCCTCCAGTGATCGTTCCAGTGCTTTATTCGACGATTCTTTCTGCAATTTCTACAAGGAATCCCATAGGAATTTGATATTTCTACAGGTATTCTTTCAGAGATTTCTTCAAAAATTTCTCCATATATTTCCTCAAAAAAATCTGCTAGAGATTGCTCCAATAAATTCATCTGGAATTGTTCGAAGTATTTCAGTAGGAATTTTTAGAGGAGCTCTTTCAAAAAATTATACTAGAGATTATTCAAAAATTAATCCAAGAATTCTTTAAATTTTGCGCTAAAAATCCTTTGGGAGACCAACAAAGGATTTTTTCAATAATTCGGCCAGAATTTATCGCAAACATGGATTTATTCAGTCTTTTTATAGGGATCCCTACAGATTATATTCCAGGAGTTCGTTAAAATAGCCCTTTCGAGGTTTTCCTAAGAAATGCCTCATGGGATTGTTTCCAGGTTTCTCTATAGGGGTTTCTTGAGGAATTCTTCCAGGTATTACTCCAAGAATTCCTTCTGTGATACTTTGAGGAATAATTCCAGAGGTTATTTTAAAAAAATCCTCCAAGTATTCCTTCATTCTTCCAAAAACTCCTCCAAGAATTAATCCTCCAGGAACTCTTTAGGGATTACCTTTGGAATTCTTCTTTGAGTTGCGTCCCGGATTGTTTCTAAGGTTTCTCCAGAGATTCCTTCAGGAACTGCTACAGGGATTCCTCCAAGTATTGCTTCACGAACCCGTTATAAGACTGCTTCAGGATTTCCCTTAGATTTCTTTCTGCGACTACTCCAGTACTTTCTCCTGGAAGTTCTTCAGAAACTCTTCCTGGGATTGCTACGGATTACTGGTCTAGGGATTCGTTCGGGAGTTTTTCTAGAAATCGCTCTAGGAATTCGTGCAGGGATTCCTTTAAGATTCTTCCTGGAATTTCTGCAGGGATTCCAACAGAAATTCCTCTAGAGATTCCTCTAGAAATTACAATAACGATTCATCCAGGAGATCCTCTAAAGATTCCTCCAGAAACTTCTCCAGGGATTCCTCCAGAAATTCCTCCAGGGATTTCTCTAAGAATTCCTCCAGAGTTTTCACTTGGAATTTCTCCTCAGAGATTCCAGGAATTCTTCCAGGAATTCCTTTAGGAATGCCTTCAAGAATTCCTCCAGGGATTCCCACCAGGAATTCTTTTAGAAATTTCTATAGGGATTCCTCCTGATATTTCTCTATGCATTGTTCCAGGAAATCCATCAAGTTTTATCCAGGAATTTCTCAAGAGACTCGTCCAGGAATTCCTTCAAGAATTCCTTCAAGAATTCCTTCAGGAATTATCCCAGAAATTCCATCATAAATTTATCCAGGAATTCCATCAGAATATCTACAGAAACATCTCCAAGAATTTCTCCAGGAAATCCTCCAGGGATTCCTTCAGCAATTTCCTCAGAAATTCCTCCTGGAATTCATCCAGGTTATCCTTAAGGAATTCTCCAAAAATTCCTCCAGAGATTCTTTAAGGAATTTCTCTCCAAGAATTTCTCCAGGGATTGTTTTAGGGATTCTCCTTGGAATTTTTCCAGGGACTCCTCTAGGAATTCCTCCAGAAATTACTCCAAGGTTTTCACCAGAAGTTCCTCGAGAAATTTCGCTAAGTATTCCTCCAGGAATTTCTTTAGCAATTTCTTCTGAAATTTCTCCCGGGATTCCTTCCAGAACTCTTCAAGGGATTTCTCCAGGAATCCCTCCCAGAATTGCTCCTGTAATTATTCCAGGGATTTCTCCAGGAATTCTTCGACGAATTCATCCAGGAATTTTGACAGGAATCCCGCCAGGAATTTGTCCTCCAACCATTTCTCCACGATTTCATCCATAGATTCCTCCAGGAATTACTTCAGGGATTCCTCGATAATATTCTCCAAGGATTACTCAAAAAATTCCTCCAGGAATTACTCCACTAATCCCTCCAGGAAGTCGTTCAAATTCTCACGAGATTTCTTCCGAAATTTCTTCAGGGATTCCTCCCACAATTCCCCTAGAGATTCTTCCAGGAATTCCTCCAGTAATTCCTTCAGGGATATTTTGCTACAGGAATTTATCCAGGGATCCTCCAGGTATACTTTCAGAAATTCCTCCAGGATTTCCTCCAGGCATTCCTACAGGAATTTTTACATCAATTTCTCCAGGAACTCCTCCAGGAATTACTTCACGGATTGCTCTGGGAATACTTCCAGGGATGGATTCAGAAAGTGTTCTAATGACTTCTTCAGAAATTCGGAATCTCTTCTAAAATTAATTCATGGGTTCCATTTCAGAAATCCTACCATTATCTTTTCCAGGGATGCACCCAAAAATCTGAAATTCTTCAAGGATTTCTAGGATGTATTCCACCAGCGATTCGAATTGAAATTCCATGAGATAATTATAGTGGGATGAATACAGGAGTGAGGAAACTCTCCAAAACGTCGTCCAGAAATTCTTTCACAATTATCACGCAGAAATACTTGAGGAGCTCATCCACGGATCTGTCATGCAGGAATCCATCTATGAATTATTTCACGAATACCCTTTGTAGCACCTGCTCTCTGTAGCTCCTGCAGAGGAATTTCTTTAGAAAATTCGTCTGGCGAATCTTTGAAGAATATATCCTGATCTGTTTTTCTCCAAGTATTCCTTAAAGAAGTTATGCAATGATTTTTTCAAGAATCCCTTCAGAGATTCCTCTAGGAGTTTTTCAGGGATGTTTTGAGAGTGTTCCTCTGAAAAGTCCTTCAGGGATTCTTCCAAAAGTTTATCAAGGGACTCCTTCAGTAATTCATTCGAGAATACATCAAGGGTTTCCTCCAACGATTGCTTTAGGACTTATCGTGGGATTTCTTCAAGAACTCCACCAGGGGTCTCCTTCCGAGTTTTGTGTAGTAATTTCTCGAAATTTCTCAAAGAAGTTGACTAAAAAATTCCCAGTTTCTTCGGAAATTCCATCAGAAATTCTTACAGTAAGATCTTCAGGTATTCTTCCAAGCATTTTTTACGGCACTCTTGCAAAATGGTCATTGGCAGAAGAAGCTCTCAGTTAAGAGAAAACAAACCATCATACTTTACCAGAAAATCGAAAGCTAAGAAGCAAGTGTTGTCCCAATTGGGACGTTACGCCAAGACGAAGAACGAAGAAGAATCTAAGCTAAAAATGCAAAGTGATTCAACAATCTACTGAACTCATATACGTTGTTGATCAATACCACTACCTTTTCTCAAAATATAGGGATAAAGTTTCCTACGGAGAAAATAAACATCGCAGAACTAATTTTCAACGCTTTGGCAAAAAGGTATCCAGATGGTTCCCGCCTCTCCGCATAAGAACGTAAAATGGGATACGAGGCGGGAATTGTTATCGGCTGCGAAGGTCGGCGGAACGTGAATCGAGAATTTTATGGCAGTTCTCCGGCACAGTCGATTTAATTTTCTGGAGCTTTATTAATTTTGCAGGATACGACGAAGACGGAACGCTTTCTACCTATATGTGGTGTGGTTGTGGTGAGAATACTTTGTATTGCGTAACGTCGTTGCCAGGTCGCTTCGCAGTTTGTTCATCCCCCTATTGGTTTTCCATTTTCCTTTCGTGGTACGATGAGTTGCCACAAACGAAATTAAAGAAAATCGGTTTATTTATTAAAACGGTATCATGGCAGGGATGTGTTTTCTGAGCTGAGGTGAAAGGGAATTTTCTTTGGAAGCACGTGTCGGATATGTAAGTCTGTGTTATACTTGACAGTCATTCAGGACTGGTTGTAAATAAAGCCACCAAATTCCGTGGAAATTAATTTTGTATTCGTCAAAGCACACCTTCCAGCCTTCCGCATGTACCAATTCGGTATCACTTTCAGATCCACACAAAGTGCTAACGGCCTCGTACATAAATTCTCTCCTTACAATAAAGGGCGGCCGTGCCACCAATAAGTCATCGGCACACAAAAGAACTGAAAGTTAATCTTCAAGTAGCGACAAACTACTTATAAATAGCAAAAAAGACTTCCATGAAAGTACTGCTCCCTCTCGGTACTCAGTCACCTCCCTGCCAAGCATAGCAAATCGACATTTTACGATCGGCTCCACCGTGATTGTAACTGCGGCTGTTCCGAGACGCTAGAAGCCCGCAATTCAATATTTATATTTAGATTAATAGCCTAACATATCGTATATCAATTACGGTGTGTGACAAATCGGGCAGAATAAATATATGTATTTCTCCATGTTTGCCAGTTTGTTGATCGCACAAGATACGTGTGGGGTCTTCGCGCTCCTTCTGTTCCCGAGCTGGTAAGAAGGCAGATTCAGTGAACCGTGAATCAAAACGTTGACTGTTCCTCAGTCGGAATAGGACGTACTTCGTCTGCCATGGACACATATCATCTTGCCTGCCCGAGCCCGAGGATCCAATCGATGTGAACAAAAGAATAGGGGAAACGCTAGAACAAATCAATGCAGAAGCGGTCCGACGACGATGATATCAGATATCCTTTCGGGGGGAAACCATCAATTGAATTGATCTTGGAAGACGAGAAAAAAGTCTTCGTCCTTTTCCAATACTTGGAGGAGGAGGAGGAGCAGAGGTGCGGAAATGAGTGTGTGATAATGCGTTGAGCTTTGTTCTTGCCGATTCGATTGGTGCGCATATCTAATGGGTCAATCTTGTACCGGGAAGGTGTTGTGTTTCAAGGGTCAACATCTGAGAAAAGGTGTTAATGTCAACCACCCGCGTAAAAATTTGAAAGGTTTCGTACAATTATTCTCTTTGATGGTATTGACGTTCACGTCGGTTTGTTTTTTTAAGCGTTTTAATGATACCGAAACGAAATTTTGCAGAGTTAAAGTAAGTAAATTAGAATCTCTCGATATTTCATTCATCCTGTGGAAACTAGGACAAACCTATAGGTAAAAAACTACTAGGAAACTAGGACAAACCTATAGGTAAATACGCCATACCGTTGCAATACCAATCGATAAAGTAAGCAAGTGAGAACGATAGCTGTATCGATGCCAAGCAAATTTTATTTATTCGGACAATTAAAAATTGAAACAAACACGTTTATTATTCGATTATTCAAAACATGCTTGACAATGGGGCACTGCAAGCCGCGATAGCTAAGATCTGAGATTCCATCCAAGATTTCACCAAGAGATCCTTCGCGGTTTCCTCAGGAGTTTGTTCTAGGATTTCCAGAAGCTTTTGATGAGATTCTTCCGGTGGTTTATTTAAGAGAAGTTACTTCTGAGATTCCTAAAGAAGTTCCGTCTGGGATATTACCAATAGTTCTTTCTAGTCAGGATTCCTCCCGGAAGTATTCCCAAGATTCTTTCCTGGATTTCTACAGAAATTATTTCCAAGATTCCTCCAGTATTAATCCTTCTAGAACGAAATGAATGACCCATACAAGGTTAAAATCCCTGGTAATAAATAAGCAAACAACAACTCCTTTAGGGAAAAAGTACACTAAGGAATCCCAGAAAAAGTTTGCGGTGGAATCCACGAAAGCGTTCCGGAAGAAATTCCAGATGAAATTTCTGACAGAAGTCTAAAAGAAGTTCACGGAGGAATCCCGGAAGGAGTTCCCGAAAAATCCTGGAAGTAGTTTCTGGAGGAATCCTGGAAAGAGTACCCGGTGGAATTACCATATGAATCCTTGAAAAATCTCTGAATGAGCTGCAGAAACAGTCTCGCATGGAATTTCTGGAAGCAATCCCTGGCGGAATTTTGGAAGGAGTTTCCGATGGAATTTCGGAAAGCAATTCCGAGATCCTCCTGATGCAATTCCCGAATGAACTTCTAGAGGAATCCCGGGTGGAATTTCCAGGAAAATTTTCTGGAAGTCCTATAAAATTTCTAAACACATCCAAAAAAAGTATTGGAAGAGTCTCGGATATAATTCCTGGAGAATTCCAGGAACTCATTGAGAAATTCCGGAAAAAATCCCTTGACGTCCCAGCAGGAATCTTTGAAGGTTCTAGAGGAATCTTCTCTTGAACAGAATACGAGCCCTAATTTTGTACGCCGGATGGAGGAGTGTAATTTCTCGGTAATTGAACTACAGTATTTGTCCCATTTGTAAAGACGGCAAATAAGGCCCTCCAAACAGCTAATGGCATAAATTCCCCAAATCGAGGAGAATATGCATCTGGAGCTAGCCTACTGATACCAAGCAACTAGCAGAAAGTTCTTCTTCCCATATCGTTCAGTATTTGAAGCAGCTGTTCACTACCGTGCCATTCCCGGTAGCCTTAAAGTTCTTAAAATCTTTGACGGGCTTTATACCTCTTCGGGGGCTCCATCGTCACTAAACATGAAAATGGCTTTTCTAGTTTTGACAAAATTCGAATACAGCTAGTCAATCTTGTCCGACATTTCGGCCACCTTTGGGACCTTCCTCATGAATTCCATTATTGCCGGTTACTTCGTCCAGTGTTGTTCTGTCGAATAATGAATGTTGAACGCTGAATGTCGAACGGATTGGAATTTAACGATTGGGATTCGGTAGCTGTGCTGCGGTTCGAGACGCACCTTCATGCTGAACAATCGCCAGAGGCATACCACCTGAATCTAGCTAAAACCAGAAGGATAAATGTGGTCAGGCCATACCTAATACATAATCACACTATTGAAGAACGCTATTCTCCTCCAGGAATAAGTCCGGGGATATTCCTAGCAATAATATTGGAAAGGATCACGGGAGGTATCTCTAAAAGAAAAACCGGGAGGAATCACGCGAGAAATACGAGAAAGAACCTCGGGAGGGAGGAACCCCTGGAAAAATGTCGACAGAATCTCAAGAGCAATCCATGAAAGAGTCTTGAGGTAATTTCTGAAAAAATCTCTATAGAATCTTAAGATATCCTGGGTGTAATTCCCGACGAACTCCACGAAGGAAGCCTGGAAGAAGTTCCTGAAGGGTTCCCAGGAGATGAGCTCCAGCAAAGTTCTGAAGAAATATCTGAAGCAATCCTGGTATAAATCTCTGATGGAATCATTGAACAAATCTTAGAGTAATCTCTGAAACAATCTCAACTGGAATCACTTTGAATATCTTAGAAGAATCTCTGAAAGAATCTCTGTTAAAATGATCTTTGAAGGAATCATGGGAAAAATATGAAATCTTCATAGGAATCCCTAAGCAAATCTCATGTAGATCACATAAAAGAATGCCGAAAGGAATCAACACAAGGATCCCGGGAGAAATTTTCGAAAGAATTACAGGAGGAATACATAAAAAAACGGGGAAAGTCCCTGATGAAATCCCGGAAGGAAGATCGAACCAAATCCCTTATGGAATCCCGGTAAAAAAAACAGGAAGAATCCTGAAGGAATCCCTGACACAACTTCGGGAATGATCCGAAAAATTACCCCAGAAGAATTCCCGAGAGGAATCAATGAAGGACTCCCTGATGGAATAATGAAGGAATTCCGAAGGGAATCCCGGGGAAATCAATGCAAAAAATCCGGAATTTCTGAAGGGATCTGGAGAGAAATCCCTGAAGAATCCCCGCGAGGAACTAAGCAAGGAATTCCTATGCATGAATCTCAGGAGAAATCTTTAAAGAAAACCCAGGAAGAACTGATGAAGGCATACAAGAAAGAATCCCGGAAGAAATCCAGTGGGAAATTACGGAAGAAATGTTGGAAAAATTGCCGGAATATTACCTGAAAGAATTCCGGGAGAAATCAGTTAATAAATTCCATGTGGAACCACTGATTCCAGAAAACATTTTTAAACAAATCACGGAAAGAATCCCGGGAATAGTTCCTGGAGGAATCCTTAGAAAGATACATGAAGAGATTCTTTGAAGAATCCTGAGTGAAACGCCGGGAAGAATTCCAGAGAAAATCCTGTGGTGAACCTCTGGTAGGAATCCCAGGAGAAATCCATGGAGAGTTATCGAGAGCAATTGCTGATATTATATGGGAGGAATCCCTGGAGGCCTTGTATGTAGGCCTATATATTCGAGATATAAATTGCATTTGTCACTGAGCTGAGTAGAGATATTAGGAACAATAGTGGTACTGGGGTGCCACTTGTTCGAAGGATTCCTTACTTATAAAAATATTGTACCGTTTACCCTCGTTGGTTTGACCACATGTAATCTGAACACTTTTTAGTTTGACCCTCTCTAATCTGCACATAGTTCAAACTAAAAATGGTTCAAACGTCATTCTGCTAATGGAACGGTTTGAAACGGAACGCAGAACCAAAACAAAACACCAAATCAGGTTGCCAGTAGTGTGGTTTTCGATGCTAACAGAGTTGCTAGACGTTCAAATTAAAAATGAATCCAGTTGGTTTGCATGAGGTGTCGTTCAAACCAACGGGGGTAGACGGTACTAGGCTTGGCCTGATAAACATATTTCAGGCGAAACATGTCTAAAGGTCCTATCTGCAGAAGAGAGGCTCTCTTTTGTTCCCCTCTCATTCGTTAATATCTCAGCTGTTTATTTGTATTATGATTAACTCCTTGCATTGAACGATGGTCAAAACAATCGTCTTTTGATTTGTACTGCAAAAATAGTTGAAAAGTGTACCGTTACATTGCAATAATTGAAAGAGAAAGTAAACAAAGAGAGCCTCTCAAATGTAGATAGGACCTATTGAAATGTTTGGCTTGATTTGCAGAAAACACCAAAATTATATCACTTTGTTGGGCTGAGATATAATCAAATCAAAATAATTATACTACAGCACCATCTAGTGAGTGGATTTCTAAGAGCTTGTATATAAAGTAGGTAGACTCTTAAGAAGGGGGGAGGTGGTTAGGCGGGTTCTGGACAAAGCCTACAATCCAAACAAATTTACAAAATTTTGTATGGATAAAAGTCAACTAGGGGGAGGGGAGGTTCTGAGATCGTCAAAAATGAGTCTCGTAATTCATACCTAACTAGAGATCATTTGAATAGAAGATTAACATTCGTATGAACAACTCCACCAAAGACACCAACTGGGCGTTAGGGGTCTTCTTCTTCTTATTTATGGCTCTACGTCCCCACTGGGACTTGGCCTGCCACGCTTTAACTTAGTGTTCTTTGAGCACTTCCACAGTTATTAATTGAAGGGCTTTCTTTGCCTGCCATTGCATGAATTTGTATATTGTGAGGCAAGGACAATGATACACTATGCCCAGGGAGTCAAGAAAATTTTCCCGACTGGAACGGGAATCGAACCCGAAGTCTCTGGATTGGCAATCCATAGCCTTAACCATTAGGCTAACAGGAGGCGTTTGGGGTATCTGTCCTATAAATAGCGGGCATGAATTAAATCTTGATTCTGTTCTGGCAAAAATTTAACAATATAACAATTTTTGGAAGCAAAAATAAGATTCTGAGCAAGGCGTAGTGATTATACTATACTATAGAAATATAGTACTACATAAACTACTGTAGCTTTAGTACAAAATATTAAATATTGATATAATGCATCATACGAAGTAAGAATTAATAGCTCCCGAATGGCAAAAAGTTCTCCTCATTTATCATTTCTCAATCTCGATCTTCCATAGCTTGACCGAGCACAATTATGTGGTGCGGTGTGGTCTTTTTTTTTCTTCCTTCGCTCCCGCACATACAATCTGATGGGCTAATGCCCACAATCCTGAAGATTGCTCGTAGCAGCAGCAGCCAGCACCAGTTGGTCACTTCTTTCAGGACCGCGTGACGGTCATCGTCGTCGTTATCCATTTCTGGTGGATGAATGACGGCGACTACGATAGGGAGATGACGACGCGACGACAGTAGCAAACACGGTTGAAGTTGGCACGGATGGCGTCGGGGATGACGATGACGACCTTCCTCACGCTACGCTGTTGAACAGTGGGATGGGTAGAAAGAGAAGATTTCCCGTTCAGATTGAGGGAGTGATAAACGTTTTTCAGACATCTCGTGCTGCACCTTTTATGGCCGAGTTGGACTAGGGACTCGGGAAAAGAATAAGAAAGCGTGCATGATTTCTAGTAGCGATAATAATTCTAGCCCTTCTCACTTTCGCTTTTTTTCCCTCTAGATCTAGACGATGGGAGCTTGTTTTCTCGGCATACAATGTAGTTTGATTTCCTGAAACGATTCTTCCGAAGTGGCCGGTGATGATGGGATGTCATTTTTCTCACTACGAGTGTTGGAAGCTCAACAAGGAGGGAACGATGGAACGCAACAGATTAATTAGCCCGTAAGAGGATGATGGATGAAAATTGATGGATGATTTTGTCGAGGTAATTATTTTCGAGATCGATGTTTTGACTTAACCTTTCAAACTGCTTCCATTCAATGGGATAACTACTTTAGAAATTTTACCGTCAGTCATGCACTGAATTTCCGCTTTCTTCATGATTATGTTTATTCTATTTATTTTTTTTAATTTTTTTTTGAAAAAATGCAATCACGCTATCATTTCAATAAAATTTCTATTAATATTGTGTGGCATTCAAAAGCTTTTGTAAATTAATTCAATTATTAACACTTGAAAAATCACTGTGATGCTTCCTCATTGTACGGAAGTCCTTTCCCAGAGATCATCTGTTCTTGTGGTGGTCCTCCTCGGAAGGTCGTTGAAGTGAAGAAAATACCCCCCTTGAGTGCGCTTTTGTTCGCTGTTCAAACAACAAACATACGACATTCATCAGAGTGGTTACACGGACACACCATCGCAACCACTACTCTATCTTACCACGTATTCTGCTGGAAGAAGTTAAGGATGCCCACCGTTGCAGTAGATGTTCATAAAAATTGCATTCCCGGTGCTCACTTACTGTGATGGTGGTATGACCAAAGTGCTACGCAAATAAAATAAATGAATGCCATTGAGGTACTTTTGTCTAGCTCATGGTGTTTATTTGTTTGGCTTTCGATATTTCAATGAGATTTTCCTCAATTAAACTACTAAATTGCTGAAATCAAATCGGGTCCAACCGAGATGAGTATGATCATGAAGATTGAAGAATATCCAAATTTTTACTGCTTCACATTCTCAGCGTTTGTGTAAATCTATCTATTGTCCAATTTTCTGCCGATTATCTGTACGACATCCGTGAAGAAACCCGGCTTTCATGAAAACGTAATTCAACAATATAAGAAGAAATCCCAACCGGAACCGCTCTGAAAACATGGTTGTATAACACCGCCACCCATACAGTAATTAATATTTCAAATCTGTTCCCACATTTCCCGCCGACTTACCGAAACGACAGAAAACCACTTTCCTTGTCCGTGTGGCGTATACCTAATGTCTTACTTTTCCGCGGTCGCGGGAAACTTGTTCTGTCCGTTGTTGTTGTTGTCGATAGTTAAAGGAGCACTGCGCCACATTCCAACCGCGGGTTTGTCGTCCATCTGTCCAATATGTATTGTAAGTCATTAGAACAACCTAACGGTGTACGGCATCGGCGGCAGCGGCGGCAGCGGCGGTGGCCCAGAGTTGTAAATTTATTTCTCGTCATAAAGCCGATTATCGGTGGCGATTAATTCCTGTACACACAGCCACAGCTGTGATTCAAGTTTTCCCCCGACGACGTCCAGCGTGTGGAACCAGAATGTACACAGATTCGAAAAGTATGTATAAAATGGGACCCAGTTACGTGCGGGACTCGCCAGGACAGCTAACAACGGCGTCGAGTGTCTGGCTGATGACTTTTGCCACGAACATGTACCGCCTCCCTGATATGAACCTCGGCAAACTTTCCAGCAGCAAGTGGGATGCTAATTTATCTGGATTTGCTGTGAAAACACTTTCCGAACAGTAACAGTAACAACATGTGTCATTTCACGCTACATGGCTTCTCCACCGACCGTCTTGGAACGGTCAGTCGGTGCGGTGGACCTCTATCTCGCTCGCGTAACGGATTTTTGCTCGTGTTTCTGCGACACCTTACTACACGTTAATCTACTCTATGCAAACCATTCGAAGAATGCATGAAGATCGAAGCGGGGGACCACCACTCAATGTTTTGCATATCTTATCTCGGAAACGAAGTGCGATTATCCTAACACCGATGAGAAGTCAGGAATGTCACATGCAACGATCGCGCGAAGAGGACAAACGACGGTGTCACTTTTATCGATTTACCAATTAGTGAGAAATTCTAAACATGAGATTAATTTTTATCTCTGGTTGTTTAATATTCAAAAGCACTTCAGTCCGTTTGAAGTAGAGGGAACTATTGCTTCTTTTCTTAACCCGTTACGCTCATGGCGTGTCACAGAAACAATCTTCCAGGAGACAACCCTTGCGGCATTTCGTGAGAAATCTTTGAAGAAGTCTCCGAAGGAATTCCAGAAGAACTTCAGTAAGAATTGCTGATTAATCTTGGGAGGAACCCCAATACCTGCAGTATTCCCTGTTAGTTCACATGAAGAGGCACATTGGCCAGATGAACATCACGGATGTGATTGACAATGCGTTCTAAGCATTTCAGGAGCAAAGAAGTCAAACTGATAGGTCTGCAGCTCTTTGCTTCTTCATACGACGCACGACCCACTGTCGGAATAAACTTTACACTAATATCCAGCCAGGATTTGGGAATATACTCTGAAGCAAAACTGCAAACAAGTAGTTGTTTCAAAACATGTTTGAAATGATCAAATCCCTTCTGAACCAAAATAGGATAAATCCCATTTGCCCCAGGATGTTTGAAAGGAACAAAGCTATTAAGTGCCCATTCAATCGATTCTAAAGTTATGATACTCCGAGCCGAAGCTAAAGAACCATAACTACAAAAAAAGACATCAAGTTCATCCGAAGATGTAATATCCACACATTCGGGGAAGTGTGTACTGAATAAGCATTCCAGAACTTTCTCATCAGATGAAGTGAAATCATCATTTGGCAAACGAAGTTCGCTTACTTGAAAATCCTTAGATTTTGCAAGGATTTTGTTCAACCGACTGGCTTCATTCAGACTGGAAACATTAGTACAAAGGTTTTTCAGCCGGATCGTTCAGCAGACCGATGAGCTTTCTGGTAGGCCCTGCGAGCCTCCGATCCAGCAGAACGTCATCTGTTCCAACTCTTTCTACATTGTTTCCTGAGCTTCGCCAGATCAGTGTTCCACCAAGGGGTTCCTCTTGTGGTCTTCACAGACCGCAGAGGGCAATCTTCTTCAAAAGCTTCCATCATGAATACCGTTGTAGTATCAACGGCATCATCTAAATCACTTGGAGTGTCAATGAATGGTGAGTATCCATGAAATTTGGCTGCAACCATATCGGTGAAGAGATCCCA